>NC_057812.1:320618445-320850831 GCF_018294505.1 Triticum aestivum
ATGTCTGAGTAGATTTTCGTCGTTCTATCAAAAATTGGTGAATTGCTATGATTGGTTTACTTTGCTTGTGGTTATGTTGCTGTCCTTTGGTGCCCGTCATATGAGCGTGCGCATGGATCACACCATAGGGTTATTTGTATGTTGATAGGACTATGTATTGGAGGGCAAGAGTGACAGAAGCTTCAACCTAGCATAGAAATTGATGCATACGGGATTGAAGGGGGACCAATATATCTTAATGCTATGGTTGGGTTTTACCTTAAAGAACGTTAGTAGTTGCGGATGCTTGCTAATAGTTCCAATCATAAGTGCATAGAATTCCAAGTCAGGGATGACATGCTAGCAGTGGCCTCTCCCACATAAAACTTGTTATCGATCTAGTAAAGTAGTCAATTGCTTAGGGACAATTTCGCAAATCCTACCACCACTTTTACACACTCGCTATACTAACTTTATTGCTTCTTTATCTAAACAGCCCCTAGTTTTTATTTACGTGCTCTTTATTATCTTGCAAACCTATCCAACAACACCTACAAAGTACTTCTAGTTTCATACTTGTTCTAGGTAAAGCGAACATTAAGCGTGCGTAGAGTTGTATTGGTGTTCGATAGAACTTGAGGGAATATTTGTTCTACCTTTAGCTCCTCGTTGGGTTCGACACTCTTACTTATCGAAAGAGGCTACAATTGATCCCCTATACTTGTGGGTTATCAAGACCTTTTTCTGGGGCTGCTGCCGGGGATTTATAGCGTGGGGTGAATATTCTCGTGTGTGCTTGTTTGCTTTATCACTAAGTTATTTTTATTTGCTGTTCTAAGTTTTTCTCTATCTTTAGTTATGGATATGGAACACAAAATACCTAAAAATTAGGTATACTTGCTACTCATGGGGATGGGGAACCTCCTAAAACCCTCGATGCTGGTTATGTGAAAAATATTATGCACTACTTTAATAATCCTGAGAAAACCCCATTCAATTATGTAATGGGAGACACATTGGATCAACGTGAATACTTTAGGGATTATCGCTTGACTCAAAAAGGGAAACTATTATGGGATCAAATTCATATGTTGCATTGGTATGCTCGGGAAGTATGCTTGAGATATGATTATACTTATTGCTCTAGGATGATGGCTCCACACCTTCCCTTTTCATGCAAATTTAATGATGATAAAACCTTGGCTTCTTATGCTAATGATATATATGATTACTATGATGTGGAACAAATAGAAGAATTCGTTGCTTTTATGGGTTCTTATGAAATTGGATCTTTGTTTAAAGAGTGTGAAAATCTTGATGATGCTGTTTACAAACCTGCAAATTTTTCTATACTTAAATATTGCTATGAGAATTATGAATTCAATTCCGATATTGATGATTTTATTAAGAGAGTCTCCGCTGTCCATGAAGAGATTAATATTTTGTAGGAGTCTATGGAAGAAGAAATTAATGACATTGTGAGCTCACTGGATGAAAAAGATGAGGAGAGCGAAGAACAAAAGGAGGAAGAGCGGATTGATCACCCGTTCCCACCATCTAATGAGAGTAACTCTTTATCCAATACATTGTTTAATTTTCCTTCAAATTTACCGAAGGATGAATGCTATGATGATTGTTATGATCCCGTTGATTCTTTTGAAATATCCCTTTTTGATGATGCTTGCTATGCTTGTGGCCAGGATGCCAATATGAATTATGCTTATGGAGATGAACTTGCTATAGTTACTTATGTTAAACATGAAATTGTTGCTATTGCACCCACACATGATAGTCCTATTATCTTTTTGAATTCTCCCGACTACACTATATCAGAGAAGTTTGCCCTTATTAAGGATTATATTGATGGGTTGCATTTTACTACTACACATGATGATTTTGATAGATATAATATGCATGTGCTTGCTGCTCCTACTTGAAATTATTATGAGAGAGGAACTATATCTCCACCTCTCTATGTTTCCCACACGATAAAATTGCAAGAAACGGCTTATGCTATGTATTGGCCTTTACTTTGTGTGCATGAATTGTTCTTTTATGACATGCTGATGCATAGGAAGAGAGTTAGACTTCGTCATTACATGATATATGTTACTTTGTGCTCACTACTAAATTACAAATCATTGTTAATTCAAATTGGCTTTGATATACCTTGGGATCCGGGTGGATCCATTACTTGAGCACTATATGCCTAGCTTAATGTCTTTAAAGAAAGCACTGCCAGGGAGACAACCCGGAAGTTTTAGAGAGTCATCTATTTCTATTGAGTGCTTTTATAGAGTTTTAAAACAAAAAAAGAGGGGAACCCAAAACTTTTCAAAACGGAAAGTGAAAGTGAGAGAGACAAGCATTGTTGAAGTGGGGGAGCTCCTTGAACTTTGTTCATGCTCACGGAAACTTTGTGAATCTTGATTACAGAAAATTTTCAACAAAAATAATTATCCCCTTGTACAATTTCATTGTACTCCCTCTGTTCATTTTTATAAGGCTTTGTAGATGTTTCAGACACGGTGCAAAATAGCTCAATTTCACTTGTCTAAAACGACTTATAAAAGTGAACGGAGGGAGTATTATAAAAATAATGTGCCAAGATTTTCCTTTAGGATGTTTACATTGCTTGTTGGTTTGTGCGGTGCAAAACAGAAACTTTGGTTGTAGTGCGTGATTTTACATTTTTTACTGGAACGTCAAAAGGTTCAAAAACTTTTTGCACTGTCTTTATATGCAAATGTTTTATTTTTATTATTTTTTCAGAATTTTTGGAGTACCAAAGGTATGGTCAATGTTCAGATTACTACAGATTGTCCTGTTTAAGACAGATTCTATTTTTGATGCATTGTTTTGCTTGTTTTGATGAAACTATTGATTTCTATCAGTGGATTAAGCCACAGGAAAGTTAAATTACAGTATCTAAAATGCAAAAAAAAAATATGAATTGGGTTGCAATAGTACTTAGAGTAGTGATTTGCTTTATTATACTAACAGATCTTACCGAACTTTCTGTTGAGTTTTGTGTGGATGAAGTGATCAAATATCGAGGAGGTCTCGATATGTGGAGAAGGAGGAGAGGCAAGAGCTCAAGCTTGGGTATTCCCAAGGCACCCCAAGTAAATATTCAGGGAGACTCAAGCGTCTAAGCTTGGGGATGCCCCGAAAGGCATCCCATCTTTCTTCAACAAGAGTCGGTATGTTTTCGGTTTCGTTTCGTTCATGTGATATGTGAAAATCTTGGAGCGTCTTTTGCATTTAGTTTTCACTTTTCTTTGATGCACCATGCTGGTATGAGATAGTACATGGTTGATTTATAGAATGCTCATTGCACTTCACTTATATCTTTTGAGTATGGCTTTATAGAATGCTTCATGTGCTTCACTTATATCATTTGAAGTATGGATTGCCTGTTTCCCTACACATAGAAAACCACCATCTTTGTAGATGCTATTTTTCTTCAGTTATATTTGTTAGAGCGTGGGCATATCTTTTTTAGAAAGAATTAAACTCTCTTGCTTCACTTATATCTATTTAGAGATATGACAGGAATTGGTCATTCACATGGTTAGTCATAAAATCCTGCATAAAACTTGTAGATCACTGAATATGATATGTTTGATTCCTTGCAATAGTTTTTAATATAAAGATGGTGATATTAGAGTCATGCTAGTGGGTATTTGCGGATTGTAGAAATACTTGTGTTGAAGTTTGTGATTCCCGTAGCATGCACGTATGGTGAACCGTTATGTAACAAAGTTGGAGCATGAGGTATTTATTGATTGTCTTTCTTATGAGTGGCGGTCGGGGACGAGCAATGGTCTTTTCCTACCAATCTATCCCCCTAGGAGCATGCGTGTAGTACTTTGTTTTGATGACTAATAGATTTTTGTAACAAGTATGTGAGTTCTTTATGACTAATGTTGAGTCCATGGATTATACGCACTCTCACCCTTCCATCATTGCTAGCCTCTTCGGTACCGTGCATTGCCCTTTCTCACCTCGAGAGTTGGTGCAAACTTCGTCGGTGCATCCAAACCCGTGATACGATATGCCCTATCACACATAAGCCTCCTTATATCTTCCTCAAAACAGCCACCATACCTACCTATCATGTCATTTCCATAGCCATTCTGAGATATATTGCCATGCAACTTCCATCATCATCATATACATGACTTGAGCATTCATTGTCATATTGCTTTGCATGATCGTAAGATAGCTAACATGGTGTTTTCATGCCTTGTCCATTTTTGATGTCATTGATACGCTAGATCATTGCACATCCCGGTACACCGCCAGAGGCATTCATATAGAGTCATACTTTGTAATAGACATCGAGTTGTAATATTGAGTTGAAGTAAATAAAGGTGTGATGATCATCATTATTAGAGCATTGCCCCAGTGAGGAAAGGATGATGGAGACTATGATCCCCCCACAAGTCGGGATGAGACTGCAGACTTAAAAAAAATAAAAGAGGCCAAAGAAGCCCAAATAAAAAAGAGAGGCCAAAGAAGCCCACCAAAACAAAACAAAAAACAAAAAAATGAGAGAAAAAGAGAGAAGGGGCAATGTTACTATCCTTTTACCACACTTGTGCTTCAGAGTAGCACCATGTTCTTCATATAGAGAGTCTCTTGAGTTATCACTTTCATATACTAGTGGGAATTTTCATTACAGAACTTGGCTTGTATATTCCAACGATGGGCTTCCTCAAATTCCCTAGGTCTTCATGAGCAAGCAATTTGGATGCACACCCACTTAGTTTCAGTTTGAGCTTTCATACACTTATAGCTCTAGTGCATCGGTTGCATGGCAATCCCTACTCCTCACATTGACATAAATTGATTGGCATCTTCATAGCCCGTTGATTAGCCGCGTCGATGTGAGACTTTCTCCTTTTTGTCTTCTTCACACAACCTCCACCATCATATTCTATTCCACCTATAGTGCTATGTCCATGGCTCACGCTCATGTATTGCGTGAAAGTTGAAAAGATTTGAGAACGTAAAAAGTATGAAACAATTGCTTGGCTTGTCATCGGGATTGTGCATGATTTGAATATTTTCTGTGGTGAAGATGGAGCATAGCCAGACCATATGATTTTGTAGGGATAACTTTCTTTGGCCATGTTATTTTGAAAACACAAGATTGCTTTATCAGTATGCTTGAAGTATTATTGTCTTAATGTCAAATGATAGACTATTGCTTTGAATCACTCGTGTCTTAATATTCATGCCATGATTAGATTACATGATCAAGATTATGCTAGGTAGCATTCCACATCAAAACTTATATTTTTTATCATTTACCTACTCGAGGACGAGCAGGAATTAAGCTTCGGGATGCTGATACATCCCACCGTATCTATAATTTTTGATTGTTCCATGCCAATATTCTACAACTTTTACATACTTTTGGCATCTTTTATACTATTTTTGGGACTAACATATTGATCCAGTGCCCAGTGCCAGTTCCTGTTCATTGCATGTTTTTTGTTTCGCAGAAAATCCATATCAAATGGAGTCCAAACGGGATAAAAACTAACAGCGATTTTTTGGAATATATGTGAATTTTGGGAAGTGGAATCAACGCGAGACAATGCCCAAGGGGCCCACGAGGGTGAGGGGTGGCCCTAGGGGGTCAGGCGCGCCCTGGGCCCTCATGGCCACTCCGTAAGGCGGTTGGTGCCTTTCTTTCGCCGCAAGAAAGCCAATATCCGGATAAAAATCGTGTCCAAATTTCAGCCCAATCGGAGTTACGGATCTCTGGGAATTTAAGAAACGGTAAAAGGGCAGAATCAGGGAGCGCAGAAATAGAAGGAAACAGAGAGAGAGAGAGGTCCAATCTCGGAGGGGCTCCCGCACCTCCGTCACCATGGAAGCCAAGGACCAGAGGGGAAAGCCTTCTCCCATCTAGGGGGAAGGTCAAGGAAGAAGAAGAAGAAGGGGGGCCCTCTCCCCCTCTCTCCTGGTGGCGCCGGTACGCCGTTGGGGCTATCATCGTCATCGCAATCTACACCAACACCTCCATCATCTTCACCAACATCTTCATCACCTTCCCCCATGTATCTACAGCGGTCCACTCTCCCGCAACCCACTGTACCCTCTACTTGAACATGGTGCTTTATGCTTCATATTATTATCCAATGATGTGTTGCCATCCTATGATGTCTAAGTAGATTTTCATTGTCCTATCGGTAATTGGTGAATTGCTATGATTGTTTTAATTTTCTTGTGGTTATGTTGTTGTCCTTTGGTGCCCATCATATGAGCGCGTGTGTGGATCACACCATAGGTTTAGTTGTATGTTGATAGGACTATGTATTGGAGGGCAAGAGTGACAGAAGCTTCAACCTAGCATAGAAATTGATGCATACGGGATTGAAGGGGGGCCAATATATCTTAATGCTATGGTTGGGTTTTACCTTAATGAACGTTAGTAGTTGCGGATGCTTGCTAATATTTCCAATCATAAGTGCATAGAATTCCAATTCAGGGATGACATGCTAGCAGTGGTCTCTCCCACATAAAACTTGCTATCGGTCTAGTAAAGTAGTCAATTGCTTAGGGACAATTTCGCAACTCCTACCACCACTTTTCCACACTCGCTATACTAACTTTATTGCTTCTTTATCTAAACAGCCCCTAGTTTTTATTTACGCACTCTTTATTATCTTGCAAACCTATCCAACAACACCTACAAAGTACTTCTAGTTTCATACTTGTTCTAGGTAAAGCAAACGTTAAGCGTGCGTAGAGTTGTATCGGTGGTCGATAGAACTTGATGGAATATTTGTTCTACCTTTAGCTCCTCGTGGGTTTCGACACTCTTACTTATCGAAAGAGGCTACAATTGATCCCGTATACTTGTGGGTTATCAAGGGAGTCCAAGGTGGTGTTTGAGGAAATGATGCAGGTACTAAAAATTTTACTAGGCTGGAGTAAAATGGTGGAGCTACTGAAAATTTGGATCAAGGGATTGAAGTAGTGCGGGGCGGGAGTGACAAACATCACACACAATTAAAACATAGTTATCGTGTGCTATCAAACAGAAAAATACTCCAGCCGAGCTGATATTTTTGATATTGCGAGGGATGCATGCGGGAGTAAAATGCTGGGGCTACTAAAAATTTGGATCAACTGATTGAGCAGAGCGGGAGTAACAGACATCACACACGGTCCACACATACTAATCGTGTGCTATCAAATAGAAAAACCCTCTAGGCAGGTAGATATTTTCGAGATTGCAAGGGACAGAAGCCTCGTGGAGCCCAATCAACTGTGATGATGTGGGCGACAGGGGCACGGGCGCGACACACAGGTAGTCCGAGGGAACCGTGTCTGTTGCGTACCCGATCGCAGACGGTTGCTGCATTCGACTCGTCTGCTATTTATAAATTTGGCCAAAAAACGCAGGAAAGGGTCAGGACACAAACACACTTGCATGTGGACCAAATATATGTACAAAAAGGGTGGTTTGATGTTCAAATACCCAATGCACAACTTTGATGTGGCACCTATCATACAAAGCGCACGCTATTATAGCTAGCCCCCCCCCACACTTCGTGTTGGCGGGAGGGGAATCCTAGCTATGAACGCATGCCCCAAATAGCTAGGTATGACATCTCACCCTACTATAACAAAAAACAAAAGGAGTACATCATGGTCAACCCCCCTTTTTTGCTTCCAGTCAAATGTGGACCATGTGCGGACCCACAAATGTGTGCTTGTGGCGGGAGATGGGTGAGACCACATACGAACCACATCTATGGGTGGACCAATGTGTGTGTGTATGTGTGTAAAAACGGTGTGGTGTGATATTTTAAATACCCATGCAGGTTCAGCAAGTATGAAGTTGGCCCCTCCCCCAACACACACACACACACACTTTGTGTCGGTGGGAGGGGGCATCTAACCAAGACATATTGTAACACTGACCAAGAAGAATAACCACCTTGGGTGTATAACCTCTCTCGTTGTTGGATCAATGTGATGGACGACATCCACAAGCAATCCCACAAATAGGCTAGCTTGTCGCCCATAACCATGCGAGGGAGTGCCTGAATACAACCACTATGTGCATGTGGCCCAAACATATGTATGGAAGTGTTATGTGGTGTTTGAATATAGCCAATGCACAACTTTGATGTGGCACCGTGCTTTTGGAACCAAAAAGTCCCCACACGGAGCGAGGGTTCACAATGCATATAGTATATAAATAGGGATTCATGTGTATGCATGCGCTCAAACTTAGCTTTGGAATCTCACCATGATCAACGTACGACTATACGGTAACGCAAACCAAGAGAATAAGAATCCACCCTGGCAACCTCTCTCGTTGTCGGTCAAAGTGATGGACATCCATGCCGACCCACAAATATATAGGTCGTCGATCATAACCAAGCGAGGTAGAGTGTCCAAAGACAACCACTTCATGCATATGTCCCAAACATATGTATGGACATGTGTGATGCATGCATATGTTTAAATACCAAATGCATAGCATTTTGATGTGGCGCATGCGTCGAAAATCGCACAGTCCCCACACAGAGCGAGGTTCATGACGCATTGTGTGCTCGCCCCCGGGCACCCCATTTTGATCCGGTGGGAGGGATTCATGCGTACACATGCGCTCAAAGTATATTATGTGATCTTACAGCATGACATGTACTGTATAGGACGAACCAAAATTTAATACCCTCCTAATTATAAGTCAAATTAACCTCTATCGTTGTCGGTCAAAGTGATTGACGACCAATTGGGTACACAGATGGATGAAGCATGCATCTCATCGATAACCCCATGAGTGAGTGCTAGAGGACAACCGCCATCGCTTGCATGTGGGCCAAACACATGTAAGATGTGTGGTTGTGATGTTTGAATACCTAATATGCACAAATTTGACGTGGCACCTACCTTGGAAACCTTTAAGTCCCCACACGAAGCGAGGTTCATGACGCGCAGTATATGTTGGTCCCCATCCCCTCTTCGACGCATAATATATATATATATATATATATATATATATATACTCCTACCGTAACACAAAATGAAAATAATCCTCCTTGTTTGTCGAATTTACCTTAGATGGACGACGACCTCGCGGGCTCATGGAGGGAAGCGTCGCAGGTGAGTGAGTGACAACAATCATCTGCACGTGGCCCAAAGAGGTGTTAGTGATGTTTGAATACCCAATATGCACAACACTATTGTTGGATGGTCCAAACGTGACTGTATAATCAAAGACCCTTCGACGAAACTGTGTGTGATGCATTAATCACAAACGGTGGTGTAAGAAAACCGTCAAAAATGAGACGAACTGTTTGCGATGGCGCGCACATCAAACATGATTTGTATCAGAGGTGCGTGTGCGATGCATGGCATACGGTTAATCCATACGGACTGTTTGCGATGATCCAGAACAACAGAAACGGTCAGCCAGATGAGGTTGTGTGCGATATACGGCATACAGTTCACTCGGATGAACTGTCCATGATTAGGCAACACAACAAAAATGGTCAGCCAGATCAAGGTGTGTGCGATGGAGGGCATACAGTTCACTGGGCTGGACTGTTTGCGACGAGCCAAGACAACAGAAACAGTTCAAAAGAACAAGATGTGTGTGATACACGGCAAACAGGTCCGGGATCAGAAATGTGTGTGAAGAGCAATAATAACACAGATGATTGCTGTTAATAAGTCATGAAATTTGCTCTATCTACAGAAGAGCAACATATATGTAACTAAAATAAACATCCAATTACATAAGTGACTATACATATCATTCGCACACACCTCAATAAACAATTGCATGCATTCTAAACTAGGAGAAACGATCATCTAGTCATCTACTTCTTGTGACGCTCTCGCCACTAATCTGTGGCTCGATCTCTTTTCTGGGGTAGGACGAAGACACTTCCTCATGTCAACGATCCGCCTGTACATCTCGTAGCTTGTGTACGCGTCCTTGGCCGCATACTTGATGTGTTCTTCATCTAGTCTCTAATGCCAGGCACTGTGCCAGGCGTTCTTGCCTTCTTGCTCTCATCCGTCATATTCATGTAGTATGGGTCGATGATGGCCTAGGAGAGGTCAACCAGGGAGTTCTGTTTGTTCTTGGTGCTGCACCAGACCTTGTGGTGGTCACGGATGTTGACAAGATTCTTGGAGGTCCAGCCTAAAACATCGAGCGCTTCTAGATCGTTGGTGGTGTCCACCGCATCGAAAATGTAGTCGGTGTTGTTGATAAACCTGGCGAAACGCTCGCAAGGCCTTCTGGCCAGGTGGTAGTGGCAGACGTGGATGTCATGTTGCACGCACAACTGGGCAACAACAACCTTCTGATCTTGCCCGGCACGACTGCCGGTGAACAAGAGGTCAAAGCCGACCACTTGGTACTTGTCCTCAACAAGCAACTACTCCATAGTTTGGATGGAGCTCTCCACCAAGACTGACTCGTTCGTGTACACCACCGAGAGGTCCTTCCCCCTCACGTGGGTGTCCACTATGTGATGCGTGGTGAACTGCCCCCCATTGTCGTCCACTACAAAAAAAGACACATCCGTGACATTTTGGGGCAAACGATTTTTTTCTGTCATGCTTATGACACTTCTATGACGATAATTGCGACAAAACCCGGTATCATCATAGATGTGGTGGGCTCCTACTTCTATGAAAAAAATCATGACAGAAAATGGGCTTTTCTTCCTGGGCGGGCCGGAGACACAGCTGCATGACATACTTTGGGCCGTCCATGATGGAAAAAACCGTGGTAGAAGCGAGGGCGAGGAAAATATTGGGGGAGTTCCCGGTTGTGGTGGGTGGTCAGGGCCGAGCGATGCGCATTTCTCTCGTACACGTACGCGCGTGTGCGAGGCATTGCCCTCTAACTGAACCCGAGCGAGGCGTTGGGCTCTAACTGAACCCAAGCGATTGCACTGCAGGCTACGCGTTACTGAACCCGAGCGATCGATCGATCCCTTGATGTTAACTGAACCCGAGTGATTCCTTCTCTACTGCTGCTAACTGAAGGCGATCGATGCAGCCTCTTGATGAACAGTGAGCGTTGTTGGGGGTTTGGATGAACAGTTACCGGTGGGGGGTTGGATGAACAGGACCCCCGTGGTAGTAGAGGCCGTTGCCGCTGGATGAACAGGACCCCCATCGATCGAGCTGGTGGATGAACAGGACCCCATGGAGGGGTGGATGAACAGGGCCCCGTGGAGGGCTGGATGACCAGGACGACCCCATGGAGGGCTGGTTGAACAGTAGCCGGTGGAGGGGTAGTTGAGAAGGACCCCGTGGAGAGGGCTGGTTGAACAGTAGCCGATGGAGGAGCGCGCGGTGGAGGTTGGATGAACAGGAGCCCGTAGATGAACAGTCGTAGGTGGAGGCTAGAGGAGGTCGACGGTGGATGAACATGTAACATCCAAATTTTTTAATTTGGAATGTTATACATAGATCATTCATGCATATCATATTTTATTGCATATTCGTTTGGCTAGATCCGAGAAATTCTATGCAACTCAAGGACCCACGGAGAGATTTGGGAATTTCGTTATTTTCATATTTGAGTTTTCTCAAATTTTGAAAAAAGAGGATCATTTGATTTTAATTATTTTATCTTCAAATATTTCTTTTATAAAAATAAAAGAGAGAGGATAAAATGACTTCCTCAAAATAAAGAAATATTGGAGATTTAATATTAAAATCGAATAAGATTTTGATTCGGAGTTTTATCGCTATTTTATCTGAATTAGGAAAAAATGCGTTTTTAAAAATTGCATTTTAGGCTGAAATAAATGTTCACCTTATCTGGCCTATTTTTAGAGGATGGGAAAAATTTATTTCGGGATTTTTGGAGTCCGTTTAGTATTTCTTTTCTTTCTTTTTCTGCACGTTGGAATATTTTTTCTTTTTTTAAAAGGAAACCGACCTACGGGCTGTATCCGGCCCGGACTCCTCCCAACCCCTCTTTATAAGCCGCACCGCCGATCCCACCGCAGCCCACCGCAGCCCAACCAGCCCCGCCGCCGCTGCCGCCCAAACCCGAACCCTAGCGTCGCCGCCGCGCCGCCGCGCCACCCGCTGCCGCCGACACCGCCGTGCCGCGCCGCCCGCCGCCGCCGCCCCGCCGCCCAATACCGCCGCCGCCCGTCGCCGCCGACCACCGCCGCCGAAGTTCGAGGTAGCCGTCGGTTTTTTCTAAAACCGATCGGTTTTATTTCGTAACCCTAGTTTCGATTTTTTATTATTAATAATAGATCGGTTCGCCGGTTTTTCTTAGTTTAGTTATTTAGCGTATGTTCGTCCGTACGCTTGTTTTAACGAACGGTATTTCGTCCGTTAGTCGCAGACAACGAATGTTCGTTCGTTAGCCTGTTCGTCAGTTTTTTCTTTTTCTCGGATATTTCACGATTATCTTCGATCGCGATTTCTGATCCGATTTTCGTTTTAGTTTATTTTTTCGCTCGTTTATCAGAATCAGGCGATTCAAGCGCCTAGATCTTCGTATCAAAGCCCTCTTTCCGTTTAACCAACTTGAACAAGATTTTGGTATTGTAAAATTTGACTATAGTCCAGATTAGTAATCGGATCTTGTTTCTTTCGCAGTTTGAGTTTCGTTGCTCCGTTTGGTTTGATTCTTTTTGCAAACCAGAGTTCTTAAGTTGCACTTTCTGGTTAGATCTTCTTATTCATGTTTTACCCGTGCTTCTTTGCTTGATTGCTTATGTATGCTATTGGCTGTTTGCGATAGAACAATCGGAGTGCGAAGCGTGCTACTATGAGTCTCTAGGTTTTCCGGATCATCAGCAAGGCAATTAACACTTTGATCATACCCCTTTATCACCCAGTTTTTATGCATTAGTTCCAATCCTCAAACATTGCATGATTATGTTGTGATATAACATGTGGGTTTGGGAAGTAGTTGATGAGGTAGAACCTATTGCCCTGTTATTATCAAACCTTTGGGAGTTACTTATACATATTGCTTATATTGCTATGCTATGCTCATAGACGTGGTTTGGGTGAGTGAATCCATGACAGATGTGAGATTGTTAATTAATGGTTCAACATAAGGTGGCAACTTTAATACAGATCTGGGTGGATTGCTTGTCGGGCACCTGGAGAATCCAGTGTTGTCCTAGGATATCCCGGAGGACCCATGTGATAATCCTAAGGTCCGCCACCCAGGATCCAAGGAAACTGAGATATTTCATGCTAGAAACTTCCGTGTGCAGTCACAAGCCATTATGGGATCTGGCATAGTTAAGTAAGTTGCGTGAAGCTCTTGAAGAGGTAGACTAGCAGATGTAGTGGGTTGTAGGTGGTACGGTCTATCCAGAGTAGAGAGTTAATGCTTCTGAAAGACTGTGTCTCGGTCATCCGTTTCTCAAACACCATGTAGTGCGAGAAATCCAACGGAGGAGATCGAGTCTTGTGGGGAAAAGTGCGCAAACCTCTGCAGAGTGTATAAACTAATCATGGTTAGCCGTATCCCCGGTTATGGACATTCTGAGTATTTAGTATTTGGATTATCATATGTATCTCATCACTCAAATTTAATATTGTTGGGTTGATAATTAATTTTAATTGGGATTGAGATGGACGAACCTTCTCAATGATGTTTCAACTACCATGATAGTTAAATAAAATCTATTCCTTGCTGTAGGAAAAAATTGGCTTTTCGCAAAACTATAGCCATAGAGCTTTTCCACCAGCCAAATATGCATGTAGTGATAGCATTATTCGGTTCTTGCTCTACTATGTTATATTGCCAGGATATTCCATGTGTTGACCCATTTTCGGGCTGCAACGTATTATGTTGCAGACTTTTTAGACGAGGAGTAAGGTTCATTAGGTCGTTGTCGTGCAGCTTAGCTATGCCGTTGGAGTTGATGGACTCACTTTATCTTCCAAGCCTTCCGCTGTTATCGTATTAGATGGCCTTAAGCGATGTTTATTATAATAAGTTCTCTTTTGAGACATTCTATGTAATAAGTGTGTGATTGCTACTCTGTTATAAATCCTTCGAGTACTCTGTGTGTCAGCATTACCGATCCTGGGATGACACTGAAGCACAGAGACTTGACCGTTTGAGGTCGGGTCGCTACAAGATGGTATCAGAGCACACGCTGAGTGTAGGACACGACCACTAAGCTAAAGCCCTAGATCACTACTCTCTTCTCATTTCTGACTCCTCTCCATTTTCTGCTATTTAGGATGGCGGACGCAAGGAACAAGTTTGCACAACCGGATGAAGAAGCACCTTTTGGACGACACTTGAAGGAAGTCACTAAGTACCTGAACATTGGAATACCAAGCTTCACCGGGACTTACAACGCCACTTTACCAGAAGAGGAGCGATGGAGATTCAAGTTCAAGTTCTAGGAAGGACATTCACGCCAGTCACTAAGCCCATAGAGTTTTCCTTTGATGCACCAACCTGGAGTCTAGGAAAGAGTATGGGGGCTCACATCACCATGGGACGCATTGGAGAAGTTTACCATAAGGAGCTTAAGGACACAATCTACCAGATTTGTGGGCGCCGAGATGAGCAATGGGAGATGATCAGCACCAGGAAGGATAGATCAATCGCAGCTTTCATCCAGGAGTTAAACCAGCACATTCGTCGCTAGGAGAACCAGATGTGCGCAGGCATGATAGATCTGAAGAAGGCATTGACAAGGATCACGGAACTGGAGGAAGAACTCAAGGCTACTCGCGAAGATTATGAAGAGGAAATCGTTGTATTAGTGGAGAAGAATGACGATCTGGAAAGGAAGCTAGGAGTCTTCATGGGAGACCCTGCGCCAGGAGGAGAAGACGTTGAACCTAAGGAGATTCGTTCTGAGGACTACATCATCATCGACGACACCCACTTGGACCCCGACGATAGCGATGATGACTATGAAGACGAAGCTGGAGCAGACATCATGGCGTCTTCGACTGATCAATATTTCTAGTAGACCACCACATCAGTAGTAGTATTCCACCATGTATATAGTATGGTCCGAGCACTTTTGTAACAATAGTTAGATCGATTGTATGCCCTTGTTTGATTGATTGAGTGATATGATTGTGTTTGTCTCATGTGCATATGGGTAGTGTTTCTCTCACTAGACCTCATTCTATTCTATTCTCTTCCCTCTAAATCCTCAGATGCCTCCGAGACGTGACCCTGAATTTACCTTCCCACCGGAGCTGACTCAGTTGATCCAGCAGCAGAATACACTGATGCAATTGTTAGTTCAGAACCAAGGCAACAACAACAACAACCCACCGCCACCACCACTAGTTGACAACTTAGCCCGCTTTCTGAGGTTGCAGCCGTCGGTGTTTTCCAGTAGCACCGAGTCGATAGTGGCAGATGATTGGCTCCGCAGGATTGGAAGGGAGTTAACCACTGCAGGATGTACATATGCTGAGAAGGTGCGTTTTGCCGTGCATCAGTTGGATGAACCAGCAGCCTCATGGTGGGAGAATTACACTGTCACCTACTCTATAGCCACTGTTACATGGGATCAGTTTCAACAAGCATTCCGCACCGCCCATTCTCAATGGGAGCGATGAGCATGAAGAAGCGTGAGTTTCGCAACTTGCGCCAAGGGAACCGTACTGTGGGGCAGTACGTGGATGAATTTAGTAAGCTGTCTCGTTATGCCCCTGACGATGTGGCCATAGATGCTGCGAAGCAGGAGAAGTTTATGGAAGGGCTGAATGATGAGATGAGCATGCAATTGATGGTGGCAACATTTAACAACTACCGGGAGTTGGTAAACAAGGCTCTTATCATTGAAGGGAAGTAGCAGCAAATTGAGAGCCGCAAAAGGAAGTATGGCCAAGGAAGGTACAACTCAGGAGCTCAGCGGAAGCCTCGTCTAACCCCGAACTCGGGAGGACTTGTTTATAACCATGGAGGTCATAACCACAATGGAGGAAGTTCACATAACCACAATGGTTCCAAGAATGGGACTGGGAACGGAACAAGCAACAATCAGAACCGCTCCAATCCAGCCACACCCGCCAAGAGAGACCTAAGTCACATTACTTGCTTCAAGTGCGGGAAGAATGGACACTATGCCACGGAGTGCCCTGAAGCAAAGAATGGAAACGGTAATGGGAGCGCTGGGAAGAAGCCCAATCCATTCAACAAAGGACAAGTGAACCACATTAACGTGGAGGAGGTTGAAGGGCCGCCAGACGCAGTTATCGGTAAGTTTTTGGTTAAGACTTTTACCGCCCTTGTTCTTTTTGATACTCGTGCATCACATTCATACATATCAAGGGGATTCATGGGTAAGTTTAAACTACCAACCCAAGCCCTTAGGACCCCTCTGTTAGTAAGTTCACCTGTAGCAGAGTATATGGCTAGCCGATGGTGCGACCGGATATCCTTAACCATTGGTAGCCATGTTTTCCCGTCAGACCTAATAATTTTGGAGTCACAAGGATTGGATGTGATATTTGGCATGGACTGGATGTCAAAGTATGGAGGAAGCATTGACTGTGCTACTAAGTCGATTTATCTCACCACCCCGGAGGGAAAAAGGATCAAGTATTTATCTAGGCATGCGCCTAGAAGGATCCAAGTAAATACCCTCACGGGAGTTGTTCAGGAGGAAGTGCCTGTAGTGAAGGATTACCGAGATGTTTTTCCAGAGGAGTTACCAGGCATGCCACCGGATCGAGACATCGAGTTTTTCATAGAGCTATTGCCAGGTACAGGGCCGATATCAAAGAGACCCTACCGGATGCTCGCAAATGATTTGGAGGATATTAAGAAGCAGATCAAGGAGTTGTTGGAGAAAGGTTACATCCGACGGAGCTCATCACCATGGGGAGCCCCAGTGCTTTTGGTTGGGAAGAAGGATAAGTCTCTAAGGATGGTTGTTGATTATCGTGCGTCGAATAAGGTGACGATCAAGAACAAATACCCACTGTCGATGATCAATGATTTGCTTAACCACTTGCAAGCATATAAGGTGTTTTCTAAGATCGATCTGCGATCAGGATATCACTAGCTGAAGATCCGGGAGCCGGATATACCTAAAACTTCATTTACCACAAGATACGGGTTATATGAGTATACAGTCATGTCATTTGGACTAACTAACGCCCCTACCTATTTCATGAGGATGATGAACAAGGTGTTCATGGAATATTTGGATAAGTTTGTTGTGGTGTTCATTGATGATATAATGGTATACTCGAAGAATGAAGAGGAGCACAAGGAGCATTTGCGTTTAATTCTCGAGAAACTCAGGGAACATCAGTTCTATGCCAAGTAGCAAATGTGAGTTTTGGTTGAAGGAAGTTGGATTCCTTGGACATGTTATATCAGGAGAAGGTATAGCAGTAGACCCCACCAAGGTTCAGCCAGTCACTGAATGGTTGGCACCCACTTCAGTTAGCGAGATCCGCAGTTTTCTTGGACTCGCAGGATACTATCGGAGATTCATTGAGAATTTTTCCAAGATTGTGAAACGAATGATGGAGTTATTGAAGAAGGATACCAAATTTAGATGGACGGAAGAGCGTGAGGCGAGTTTTCAGGAGTAAAAGAAACGTCTGATTACAGCCCCAGTGCTGATTCTGCCGGATATACGCAAGGATTCCAAGTGTATTGCGATGCGTCTCGCTTAGGACTTGGAGGAGTACTGATGCAGGACGGAAGAGTTGTTTCGTATGCCCCGCGACAACTGAAACCACATGAGTTAAATTATGCCACACATGATTTGGAGTTGGCTGCCGTAGTGCATGCGTTGAAGACTTGGAGACATTACCTTATTGGAAACCGTTGTGATGTGTACACGGATCATATGAGTTTGAAGTACATTTTCACACAGAAGGAGCTGAACCTTAGGCAGAGGAGATGGTTGGAGCTTATAAAGGATTATGACATGAAGCTTCACTATCTTCCAGGCAAGGCCAATGTCGTAGCAGACGCTTTGAGCCGGAAGAGTTATGCTAACACCCTCGTAAGCGTAGGATTGCCAAAGGAGTTAGCAGAGGATCTCAGGGAACTTCGATTGGAGATTGTCCCTAGAGGTTTTGTTGCAACAATGGAAGTTCAGTCTACATTGTTAGGAAAGATTTGAGAAGCTCAGAAGGATGACAAAGAGATTGTCGAGATAAAAGAGAGAATAAGCAAAGGAAAGGCCAAAGGTTTTCGTGAGGATGAACACGACACCTTGTGGTTTGAGGACCGTGTTTATGTGCCCAATAACACAGAGATTAGGAAGTTAATACTTCAGGAGGCTCATGACTCACCATACTCGATACACCCCAGAAACACCAAGATGTATTTGGATTTAAAGGAGCGTTTCTGGTGGAATAGTATGAAGAAGGATATCGCCGAGTATGTAGCCGTATGTGATGTATGTCAGAGAGTGAAGGCAGAACATCAAAAGCCAGCAGGATTGTTACAACCTATGCTGATACCCGAATTGAACTGGGATAAGCTTGGCATGGATTTCATCACCGGATTGCCCAGGACCAAATCAGGATATGATTCTATATGGGTAGTAGTTGATCGCTTGACCAAAGTGGCTCACTTTATCCCAGTGAAAACCACCTATACAAGTGCGAAGTTGGCCAAGATATACATGACCAGGATCGTATGTTTGCATGGAGTTCCGAGGACCATTGTATCAGATAGAGGAACCCAGTTTACCTCAAAGTTTTGGAATCAGTTGCATGAAACTTTGGGAACCAGACTGGAGTTCAGTACCGCTTTTCACCCGCAAACAGATGGATAGACCAAGAGAGTCAACCAGATTCTGGAGGATATGTTGAGAGTTTGTGCACTAGATTATGGATCTAGTTGGGATGACAACCTGCCCTACGTGGAGTTCTCATACAACAACAGTTACTAGGCCAGTTTGAAGATGGCACCATTCGAAGCCCTGTATGGAAGAAGGTGCAGGATGCCGTTGATGTGGGATGAAGTTGGAGACCGCCAGTTGTTTGGACCAGATTGGATTAAGGAATCAGAAGAGAAAGTTAAACTGATTCGAGATAGACTGAAGGTAGCTCAGTCCCAATAGAAGAGTTATGCAGACTCAAAATGCAAGGAGGTAGTCTATGAAATCGGAGATAGAGCATATCTGCGAGTTTCACCCCTGCGAGGTGTTAAAACATTTTTGAGTTAAGGGAAAGTTAGCCACGAGGTTTGTAGGACCATACCGTGTTTTGGAACACATGGGAGAAGTTGCCTACAAGTTGGAGTTACCAGAAGGATTGTCAGGCGTTCACGATGTGTTTCATGTTTCACAGTTGAAGAAGTGTCATGCTGAGATGGCCGATATACCACTGAGAGATATAGTGCCCTTGGAAGCGATTCAGTTGGACAGTGATCTGACCTATGAGGAGAAGCCAGTCAGGATTCTTGAATTTGCTAGCTTGGTTACTCGCAGGAAGGTTCTCAAGTTTTGCAAAGTTTAGTGGAGCCACCATATCGAGGATGAAGCCACCTGGGAACGAGAGGATGATCTTCGCAATGACCACCCACACCTATTTTCTAGCCAACCCGAATCTCGAGGGCGAGATTCATCTTAAGGGGGGGTAGGTTTGTAACATCTTAAATTTTCAATTTGGAATGTTATACATAGATCATTCATGCATATCATATTTTATTGCATATTCGTTTGGCTAGATCCTAGAAATTCTACGCAACTCATGGACCCACGGAGAGAGTTGGGAATTTCGTTATTTTCATATTTGAGTTTTCTCAAATTTTGAAAAAAATAGGATCATTTGATTTTAATTATTTTATCTTCAAATATTTCCTTTATAAAAATAAAAGAGAGAGGATAAAATGACTTCCTCAAAATAAGGAAATATTGGAGATTTAATAATAAAATCGAATAAGATTTTGATTCGGAGTTTTATCGCTATTTTATTTGAATTAGGAAAAAATGTGTTTTTCAAAATTGCATTTTAGGCCCAAATAAATGTTCACCTTGTCCGTCCTATTTTTATAGGACGAGGAAAATTTATTTCGGGATTTTTGGAGTCCGTTTAGTATTTCTTTTCTTTCTTTTTCTGCACATTGGAATATTTAAAAAAAAGGAAACCGACCTACGGGTCGTATCCGCCCCGGCCTCCTCCCAGCCCCTCTTTATAAGCCGCGTCGCCGAGCCCACCGCAGCCCAACCAGCCCCACCGCCACCCAAACCCTAACCCTAGCGCCACCGATGCTGCCGTGCCGCGCCGCCCGCTGCCGCCCCACGCCGCCGTGCCGCGCCGCCCGTCGCCACCGCCGCCCGCTACCGCCGCCTCCCGTCGCTGCCGACCACCGCCGACCGCCAGAGTTCGAGGTAGCCGCCGGTTTTTTTAAACCGATCGGTTTTATTTCGTAAACCCTAGTTTCAGTTTTTTTATTATTAATAGATCGGTTCGCCGGTTCGTCTCGGTTTAGTTATTTAGCGGATGTTCGTCCGTACGCTCGTTTTAACGAACGGTTTTTTTGTTCGTTAGTCACAGACAACGAACGTTCGTTCGTTAGCCTGTTCGTTAGTTTTTTCTTTTTCTCGGATTTTTCGCGATTTTTTTATCACGATTTCTGATCCGATTTTCGTTTTAGTTTATCTTTTCGCTCGTTTGTCAGAATCAGGCGATTCAAGCGTCTAGATCTTCGTCTCAAAGCCCTATTTCTGTTTAACCAACTTGAAAAAGATTTTTGTATGTAAACCGGAGTTCTTAAGTTGAACTTTCTTGTTAGATTTGATTCCTTTTGCAAATCAGAGTTCTTAAGTTAACTTTCTTGTTAGATCTTCTTATTCGTGTTTTACCCGTGCTTCTTTGCTTGATTGCTTATGTATGCTATTGCTTGTTTGCGATAGAACACCCGGAGTGCAAAGCGTGCAACTATGAGTCTCTAGGTTTTGCGGATCATCAGCAAGTGTAACACCCCGGATGTAATTTACCTTATATGTATCCCAACTCTTGCCGTTTCCGGCCTAAGTTATTTTATTTTCCTCGGTGTCGGGTTTTTTGTCTCCGTATGTTGTTTCCTTTGTCATGCATCTCATATCATGTCATCATGTGCATTGCATTTGCATACATGTTCATCTCATGCATCCGAGCATTTTCCCCGTTGTCCGTTTTGCATTCCGGCGCTCCTATCTCCTCCGGTGGTCCTTTCTACCTCTTTTCATGTGTGGGGGTTAAACATTTCCGGATTGGACTGAGACTTGCCAAGCGGCCTTGGTTTACTACCGGTAGACCGCCTGTCAAGTTTCGTGCCATTTGGACTTCGTTTGACACTCCAACGGTTAACCGAGGGACCGAGAAGGCCTTGTGAGTGTTGCAGCCCAACACCCTTCCATTTTGGCCCAAAACCCACCACAAACCCTTCTATCGTCTAGAGCATTCGATCACGATCGCATGTCCGAAAACCGCACCTCATTCTGAGCTTCCTAGCTCCTCCTACCTATAAAATGGTCTCTTCCCCGAAAATCCCGGGTCTCCAACCACCCTAACCCTAATTTTTCGTCTGCTCCGCCGCCGGACGTGTCCGCTCCCGCCGGACACGCCCCGTGCCGCCGCGCCCGGCCAACCGGGGGCCGCCACGTGTCCCGCCGGGGCTCCCCGCCGCGCCGGCCCGCCCGGCCCAGGGAGGGCCCCCGAGAGCCCGCGTCTGCCGCCGCCCTCCATCCGCTCCGCGCCGCCCGAGTGCCCCGCCGTGTCGCCGCTCGACCCCGCCGCCGGCGAGCTCCCCGCGGCGAGCCTCCTCGCCACCGTGCCGCCCCGCTGACGCCGTGCTCCGCCCGCGCGCCACCGCCTCCTCCCGCGCCGGTCGCCGCGCGCCACCACGCCGGCCACCTCGACCACAACTCCGGCCGGCGAGTACCCCGGCCACCTCTCCCTTCTAAGTCCAGCAACGCCAGCCCGCTCCGGCGAACAGGGATCCGGCGAGCTCAAGGTTAACCTCGGGATCCGCGCCGCCGATCTGGATCTCAGATCCAAAAAACCCTAGCGGTTGACCTCTTTCCCCTCTCCCCTTATTTTTTTGCAATCTTCATCATGTCGTAACTCCGCATTCGTAGCTCCGATTTGTGCGTGTAGCATATCAAAATCTTCGCCTCGACGAGTACATCATTTCATCTCCATGCATCCTTTTCATTTGAGCTCATCTTGATGCCCGAAATGCTGTTGGAAGAGAGCTATGTGATGAATTTGTCAGATCGGTTTCATCAAATAGCTATTTGTCATTTTGGCCATGATTAACGTGTGCATGATATGATCCTGAGCTCTACATGTGCTTTGTTATATGCCATGCCATATTTGCAGAGGTGCTTGCCATGTATTTTTGTGATATGTGTGGTGACTAGCACAATCTTGCAAAGTAGCGTAAACGGTAATGCTGATTTCAGGGACTTAGAATTTCATTAAGTCCTAGTTCTATTTTTGTCGTTATGCCATATGTTCATGTTGTTTTCTAGTGATCCGTACCTCTTTTGAGGATGATCAGTAAAGATGATTTGTTAAAATTGTGGTGCTCTATCCATCCATGTCTTTATTTACATTTATGGAGCACCCTAGATTGAGTCAATCGAGCTCTACTTTTGCTATGTCATGAATCCTGGCAGATCGTTGACATTTTAGCGATTTTGCCGAGGTTGTTGCTATTGATCCGTGCATGCTATGTCATTGTTATTGCCATGTCTTCTTGATGGGTGTATGCTTAGTTTGTCATGCCATGCTCTGTAGTGAGTGCATCGAGCTCGTGAACATGCCTACTCGTTAACTGTTTTGCATGCTCCAGTTTTTCACTAAGTCTGAGATTTGTTTATGTTTTTGCCATGTTCACATGCTTGCAATTGTATTTTCGGATCCCTTTTGGCTCAAGGTCACTAAGGGACTTTTGTGAAGTGCTTTGAGTAGCTTCATGCCATGCCTTTCTTTGCCATGTTAAGTTCCTGTAGCATGTAGTTTTCATGCTCCAAAGTGTGCTTCCTGATGATAAATTCCAGACTTGTGTTAATTTCACTAAGTCTGAAACCTGTTATCATTTGCACTTTTGCCATGCTTGTTTGAACCTGTTAATGGATGAATTAGCCGTAGCTCAGTGTTCATCTTTTGTCAAGTATCAAGAGTGGATCCCTTCCATGTATTTTGTTTCTATATTTGAGTGTTGTAGAATATTTACCTTGATACAATTAGTTGGTCACTTCCTGATTAGCTCAGACCGGTGCCATTTTTGTTTTGCTTGCCATTTCCAAACCGTGCATCTGATTCCGGTGATCTTTATATCGATTTCAACCAAAATCACCTCACCTTTCCTGTGGAACTCTTGGATTTCCATGTTGAGTCCAGGTTCAATCATTCCTTGTCAAATCTTGCATATGCATCGCATACCGCATCCCGCATATCATACCATGTTTGCATCATGTTGTTTGAGCATTGCACGTGGTTGATTGTGTTCCGTTTGCTTGTTGTTCTTGTTTGGGTAGAACCGGGAGGCGAGTTTGCGAACGAGGAGCCCGTTGAGTTCGCTTACGAGGATCAAGTCAACTTTGACAACTTTGCAGGCAAGATGATCATACCCTCGAAATCACTTCTATCTTTGCTTGCTAGATGCTCGCTCTTTTGCTATGCCTATGCTACGATGCCTACCACTTGCTTATCATGCCTCCCAAATTGCCATGTCAAACCTCTAACCCACCATGTCCTAGCAAACCGTTGATTGGCTATGTTACCGCTTTGCTCAGCCCCTCTTATAGTGTTGCTAGTTGCAGGTGAAGATTGGAGATCGTTCCTTGTTGGAACTTTGTTTATTGTTGGGATATCACCTTATTATCTTGTTATCTTAATGCACCTATATACTTGGTAAAGGGTGGAAGGCTCGGCCTTTTGCCTAGTGTTTTGTTCCACTCTTGTCGCCCTAGTTTCCGTCATATCGGTGTTATGTTCCTGGATTTTGCGTCCCTTACGCGGTTGGGTTATAATGGGAACCCCTTGACAGTTCACCTTGAATAAAACTCCTCCAGCAATGCCCAACCTTGGTTTTACCATTTTCCACCTAGCCTCTTTTTCCCTTGGGTTTCCGGAGCCCAAGGGTCATCTTTATTTAAACCCCCCTGGGCCAGTGCTCCTCTGAGTGTTGGTCCGACCAAGTAGACTGTGGGGCCACCTCAGGGCAACTTGAGGGTTGGTTTTACTCGTAGGATGTCTCATCTGAGTGTGCCCTGAGAACGAGATATGTGCAGCTCCTATCGGGTTTTGTCGGCACATTCGGGTGGTGTTGCTGGATTTGTTTTACCATTGTCGAGGATGTCTTGTAACCGGGATTCCTAGTCTGATCGGGTCTTCCTGCTAGAAGGAATATCCTTCGTTGACCGTGAGAGCTTGTGATGGGCTAAGTTGGGACTCCCCTGCAGGGATTTGAACTTTCGAAAGTCGTGCCCGCGGTTATGGGCAGATGGGAATTTGTTAATGTCCGGTTGTAGAAAACATGAAACTTAACTTATTTAAAATGAATCAACCGCGTGTGTAACCGTGATGGTCTCTTCTCAGCGGAGTCCGGGAAGTGAACACGGTGTTGGAGTAATGCTTGACATAGGTTGTTCTAGGATCACTTCTTGATCATAGTTGTTCGACCGTGCTTTCGCCTTCTCTTCTCGCTCTCTTTTGCGAACAGGTTAGCCACCACATATGCTAGTCGCTTGCTGTAGCTCCACATCATACCTTGCCTTTCCTATAAGCTTAAATAGTCTTGATCGCGAGGGTGCGAGATTGCTGAGTCCCCGTGACTCACAATTTACTTCCAAACTAGATGCATGGACCGATGATACCGTTCCAGACAATGCGCTTGAGTTCAAGTGGGAGTTCGATGAAGACTCTTGCAGTTACTATGTGTCTTTCCCAGATGATCAGTAGTGGTGCCCAGTTGGGGCGATCGGGGACCGTGTCGCATGTGGGGGTTGATCTTTTATTTTGGTACTGTAGTCAGACCATGAGTGTATTGGATGATGTAATGTTATTCATGTATTTGTGTGACGTGGCGAGTGTAAGCCAACTATGTACCTTTTCCCCTTTTATCAATTTACATGGGTTGTTGTGAAGATTACCTTACTTGCGACATTGCTTTCAATGCGGTTATGCCTCTAAGTCGTGCTTCGACACGTAGGAGATATAGCCGCATCGCGGGCGTTACAAGTTGGTAATTAGAGCCTTCCCCGACCTTAGGAGCCCCCTACTTGATCGAATCGTTGGTGTTGTTGAGTCTAGAAAAAGTGTTTTGAGTCATTTAGGAAATATATATCGGAGAGTTCAGGAATTCTTTTTACTCCCCAGTCCCTTCATCGCTCTGGTAAGGCATCCTGACGTAGAGTTTTGACTCTTCTCTTCTCAAATTTCACTAATTTCTTTTAGGATAATGGGGGTATCTTGGAATCGTTCCGATCGATTTGTGCCGAGAACATTGTTCTTGGTGCCTCCTGTCATTTAGGGGTTGTGGCAGTGTCCCAGGGAGTTGAGCTCCGAGGTGTTGTCGTCACAATTTTATCATTGAGATTCTGGGATACCTGAGTTTCGCCGACATCGAAAATCTCTTTTATGCAGTTGTTGGTGAGATAACCTCGACGCCACCCAGTACTGGGGCGGGAGTTCGGGAGTCCATAACTTGTATAACGGATGCTTTTCGAAGGTTGAGGTAGATGATTTCCGAAGTTTTTCTCGGTTATGTGTTGAAGGATGGATGCAGCTGGATGTAGGATTTGCTAGATTTGGGTGAGATATTATGCTTCCCCTGTATCCCCAACACCTGATTGCATAACCAGAAAGGTTCGGGAGTTTCATAGGTGGGAATTCTTGTAGTTCTATTTCTTCTTCCGCGGATATTTGGTTTGGGATTGGGTAATCCTCACCAAGTATTCGTTCTTGTCCGTACCTTGTTGTTTTTCTTCTACCTCAATTCTAAGTGGCTTCTCAATTTATGGATATGTGACCATTTCAATTGGAATGCATTCGTTCATTTTGTTCGGATGTGAAGACTTTATGTTGCAATTTCAACCAGTTTGATTCAGCTTAAATAATTGTCTGTCAATGTGCTAACGGATGTCAACCTCTTCAGGATGGCTCCTCCAACGCGCACGACTCCGAATCCTGATCCGCCACCACCACCTCCACCTCCGGAGGCATGGCAAGCTGTGATGGCCGCTACCAATGCAAACACGCAGCTGATCATGCAACTTCTTCAAGAGCGCAACCAAGGGAACCAGGGTCATGGCAACAATCAGAATCAGTTTGCTACACTCAACCAGTTCCTTGCTAACCAGCCAAAGACCTTCAGCAATTGTGTTGAGGCAACAAACGCTGATGATTGGCTTGTGGACATATGCAAGCATTTCGAGTGCAGTAACGTCAGTCCTGAGGACTTTGTCAAGTTCACCTCCTTCCAACTCAAAGACCAAGCTGTAGAATGGTTTCAGCAGTACAAAGATTCAAGAGGAGGCCGTGTGATTACCTGGGATGAATTCCGTCAAGACTTCAAAGCTCATCATATTCCTCAGAGCATGGTTGAAAGCAAGCGTGAGGAATTCCGCAACCTGAAGCGAGGCACTATGTCTGTTTACGAGTACAACAAAATGTTTCAGAAGCTTGCCCGTTTTGCTAAGCAAGACGTCCCTGACGAGAAGAGCATGATATACCAGTTCAGGGGTGGTCTCAGAGAAGAAATCCAGCTAGCTCTCGTCCTCTTTGAGCCCAAGAGGTACGATCAGTTTTACAACATGGCAATGAAGCAAGAGACTGCTCAACTGAAGTGCGATGCTTCCAAGAAGCGAGTCAGAGATGCTACTCCTTCTTCCTCAACTCAAGTGGCTAAGCAGCAGAAGTATTGGCTTCCTCCTCCTCCGTTCCATCAGCCTTATCAGCAGAAGAGCAAAGGTGGCAGTGTATCTTCCCACCCACCAACCCTGGCTTTCAGAACAAGACTTCGTCTCAAGCTCCAAGATCAAGTGCTTCGTATCACCGCCCGCTTTCGGAGGTCACGTGCAACAAGTGCCAACAGAAGGGTCACTATGCCAACAAATGCTTCAATCAGAGGCGTCTCCCTCCTCCTCCTGTGAGATCAGCAAGTACAGCTGTGGTCAAGCATAACCCCAAGCACGCCAAGGTCAACTTGATGAATGCAGCTCAGGCAGAGGACTCGTCAGATGTCATCATGGGTAACCTTCCTGTTAACGATGTTCCTGCAAAAGTACTTTTTGACACTGGTGCATCGCATTCTTTCTTGTCATTCCCATTTTCACGAAGCACAATGTTGATACTGAGGTTATGCCCAAAGTCATGCAAGTTGTTTCTCCCGGCAAGCTTTTGACTTCTAGTTTGGTTTCTCCTGATGTCTCTATCACGTTGGGCAACTACAAGTTTCTGTCCTCTCTGGTGGTCCTTGGTAACTCGGATATTGATCTTATTCTCGGAATGGATTGGCTTTCTAAGCACAAGGCTCATCTTGATTGTGCTACTAGGAAGATTCAATTGACCCATTCGTCTGAGGATGTAATTGTCTTTGCCGCTCGTGATGATACCATCCGTTTGTTTTCTCTCAATGAGAAGGGTGAACTGGATGCCATCTCTCAAATTCCGGTCGTTTGCGAATATCAAGACGTCTTTCCAGAAGAGCTTCCAGGAATGCCTCCGCACCGGCCAGTTGAATTCGTCATCGATCTTGAGCCTGGCACGGAACCTGTTTGCAAATGTCCTTACAAGCTTGGACCTAAAGAGTTGAAGGAGCTGAAGAAGCAACTCGATGTTCAAGAGCGAATGGGTCTCATCTGACCTAGTTCTTCTCCGTGGGGTTGTGGAGTTCTTTTTGTGAAGAAGAAGGATGGAACAGACCGACTTTGTGTTTACTACCGTCCATTGAACAAGAAGACTATAAAGAACAAGTACCCACTTCCCAACATCAACGAGCTGTTTGAACAACTCAAAGGTGCTCAAGTATTCTCCAAGCTTGATCTCTGTATGGGCTATCACCAGATCCAAATTCGTGAGCAAGATATCCCCAAGACGGTGTTCAGAACAAGCTATGGTTCATATGAATACACTTTCATGTCTTTTGGCCTCGTCAACGCTCCTCTGACGTTCTCTCGCATGATGAACTTCATCTTCAACCCCTACACAAATGACTTCGTCTTGGTCTACCTCGATGACATTTTGGTCTTTTCCAAGAACAAGGAAGATCATGCCAAGCACTTGCGTTTGGTGCTTGATAAGCTCAGAGAACATCAGTTCCACGCCAAGTTCTCAAAGTGCGAGTTTTGTCTCGATGAGGTTCTCTATCTTGGGCATATCATCTCTGCCAAGGGCATAGCGGTGAATCCCGAGAAGGTGTCTGCAATTGTGAATTGGGAACCACCTCAAAACGTGAAGCAACTCCGCAGCTTCCTTGGTCTCGCAAGCTACTGTCGAAGGTTTGTTGAGAAATTTCCAAAGATCGTGAAGCCGCTTTCCAACCTTCTCCAGAAGCACGTCAACTACGTTTGGTCTCCGAAATGTGACATCGCTTTCAACACCCTGAAAGAGAAATTAGTCACTGCTCCAGTTCTGACTCCTCCTGATGAATCCAAACCGTTCGAGGTCTTCTGTGATGCCTCTCTTCAAGGTCTTGGTGCAGTGTTGATGCAAGAGAAGAAAGTTGTGGCTTATACTTCTCGCCAATTGAAGCCCAACGAGAAGAACTACCCCACTCATGACCTCGAGTTGGTGGCAGTTGTGCATGCTCTTTTGACTTGGAGACATCTCCTATTGGGAAGAAAAGTGTACATCTTCACTGACCACAAGATTCTCAAGTACATCTTCACTCAGCCTAATCTCAACCTCAGGCAGACTCGTTGGGTCGAAATGATTCAAGAGTATAATCCGAGTATTGAATATACTCCAGGAAAGGCAATGTAATTGCTGACACATTGAGCAGGAAGGCTTACTGCAAAAGTCTGATTCTCAAGCCTTACCAACCCGAGCTTTGTGAAGCTTTCCGAAAACTCAATCTGCAAGTTGTTCCTCAAGGTTTCCTCACCAACCTTCAAGTCTCTCCTACTTTGGAAGATCAGATTCGCGAGGCTCAACTTCTTGATGCTATGGTGAAGAAGGTGAATATTGGGATTGCCAAGAGTCAATCCAAGTACAAGTGCTATCGCCTTGATGACAAGGATACTCTCTTCTTCGAGGATCGCATTGTTGTGCCTAAAGGTGACCTTCGTAAAGTCATTATGAACGAGGCTCACAATTCACTCCTCTCCATCCACCTTGGGAGTACGAAGATGTACCAGGACCTCAAGCAGGCGTATTGGTGGACTCAAATGAAGCGTGAGATTGCTCAGTTCGTGAATGAATGTGATGTATGTACAAGAGTGAAGGCAGAACACCAACGACCAGCTGGTCTCCTCCAACCTCTTGCCATTCCAGAATGGAAGTTTGACCACATTGAGATGGACTTCGTGACAGGATTTCCAAAGTCCAAGCGTGGAAATGGTGCTATATTCGTTGTCATCGACAAACTCACTAAAGTGGCTCATTTCCTGCCTATCCAGGAGTCTATCACTGCAGCTCAATTGGCGAAGCTGTATACCTCTCGGATTGTCTCTCTACACGGCATTCCACAATTGATCTCTTCAGACCATGGCAGCATCTTTACCTCCAAGTTTTGAGATTATTTTCAGAAGGCCATGGGCACCAACATCCATTTCAGCACAACTTTTCATCCTCAAACTAGCGGCCAAGTCGAGCGTGTCAATCAGATTCTTGAAGATATGCTCAGGGCTTGTGTTATCTCTTTCAGTATGAAGTGGGAAGATTGTCTTACATATTCCGAGTTCTCCTACAACAACAACTTTCAAGCGAGTTCGGGCAAGGCCCCATTTGAAATTCTCTATGGCAGGAAGTACCGTACTCCTCTTAACTGGTCAGAGACCGGTGAACGTCAACTTCTTGGAAATGACTTGATCACAGAGGTAGAGGAAATGTGCAAAGTCATTCGTGATAACCTCAAAGCAGCGCAATCGCGCTAGAAGAGCTACTATGATAGTAAGCATCATGATTTGGCTTTCGAGATCGGAGACCATGTTTACCTCTGCGTCTCTCCAATGAAAGGTACTCGTCGCTTCGGTATCAAAGGGAAGCTTGCCCCTAGATACATGGGTCCTTTCAAGATCGTCAACAAGAGAGGCGATCTCGCCTATCAACTTGAACTTCCCTCCAACTTTGCAAACGTGCACGACGTGTTCCATGTCTCTCAGCTCCGCAAGTGCTTCAAGACTCCTGACCGCACTGTCAACTTCGAAGTCATTGATCTCCAATAAGACCTTTCTTATCGTGAGCACCCCGTTGCTATCCTTGAAGAGACTGAGCGCAAGACTCGCAATAAGTCAATCAAATTCCTCAAAGTCAAGTGGTCACACCATTCCGACCGTGAAGCCACCTGGGAACGCGAGGATCATCTCCGTTCTGAGTACCCGGTGTTTTTCCAGTCCTAGATCTTGGGACGAGATCCTTTCGTAGTGGTGGAGTGTTGTAACACCCCGGATGTAATTTACCTTATATGTATCCCAACTCTTGCCGTTTCCGGCCTAAGTTATTTTATTTTCCTCGGTGTCGGGTTTTTTGTCTCCGTGTATTGTTGCCTTTGTCATGCATCTCATATCATGTCATCATGTGCATTGCATTTACATACGTGTTTGTCTCATGCATCCGAGCATTTTCCCCATTGTCCATTTTGCATTCCGGCGCTCCTATCTCCTTCGGTGGTCCCTTCTACCTCTTTTCGTGTGTGGGGGTTAAACATTTCCGGATTGGACCGAGACTTGCCAAGCGTCCTTGGTTTACTACCGGTAGACCGCCTCTCAAGTTTCGTGCCATTTGGACTTTGTTTGATACTCCAACGGTTAACCGAGGGACCGAGAAGGCCTCGTGAGTGTTGCAGCCCAACACCCTTCCATTTTGGCCCAAAACCCACCAAAAACCCTTCTATCGTCTAGAGCGTTCGATCACGATCGCGTGGCCAAAAACCACACCTCATTCCGAGCTTCCTAGCTCCTCCTACCTATAAAATGGGCTCTTCCCCGAGAATCCCGGTCTCCAACCACACTAACCCTAATTTTTCGTCTCCTCCGCCGCCGGACGTGTCCGCTCCCGCCGGGCACGCCCCGCGCCGCCACGCCCGGCCAACCGGGGGCCGCCATGTGTCCCGCCGGGGCTCCCCGCCGTGCCAGCCTGCCTGGCCCAGGGAGGGCCCCCGAGAGCCCGCGTCTGTCGCCGCCCTCCATCCGCTCTGCGCCGCCCGAGTGCCCCACCACGTCGCCGCTCGACCCCGCTGCCGGCGAGCTCCCCACGGCGAGCCTCCTCGCCACCGTGCCGTCCCGCTGACACCGTGCTCCGCCCGCGTGCCACCGCCTCCTCCCGCGCCGGTCGCCGCGCGCCACCACGCCGGCCACCTCGACCACAACTCCGACCAGCGAGTACCCCGGCCACCTCTCCCTCCGAACTCCGGCGACGCCAGCCCGCTCCGGCGAACAGGGATCAGGCGAGCTCAAGGTCAACCTCGGGATCCGCGCCGCCGATCTGGATCTCAGATCCAAAAAACCCTAGTGGTTGACCTCTTTCCCCTCTCCCCTTATTTTTTTTGCAATCTTCAGCATGTCGTAACTCCACATCCGTAGCTCCGATTTGTGCATGTAGCATATCAAAATGTTCATCTCCATGAGTACATCATTTCATATCATTACATATTTTTCATTTGAGCTCATCTTGATGCCTGAAATGCTGTTGGAAGAGGGTTATGTGATGAATTTGTCAGATCTGTTTCATCAAATAGCTATTTGTCATTTTTGCCATGATTAATGTGTGCATAATATGATCCTGAGCTCTACATGTATTTTGTTTTAAGCCATGCCATCTTTGCAGAGGTGCTTGCCATGTATTTTTGTAATATATGTGGTGACTAGCACAAGCTTGCAAAGTAGCGTAATCGGTAATGCTGATTTCAGGGACTTAGAATTTCACTAAGTCATTGTTCTGTTTTTGTCATTATGCCATATGTTCATGTTGTTTCCTAGTGATCCGTGCCTCTTTTGAGGATGATCAGTAAGGATGATTTGTTAACATTGTGGTGCTCTATCGATCCATGTCCTTGTTTACATTTATGGAGCACCCTAGCTTGAGTCAATCGAGCTCTACTTTTGCTATATCGTGAATCCTGGCAGATCGTTGACATGTTTAGCGATTTTGCCGAGGTTGTTGCTATTGATCCGTGCATGCTATGTCATTGTTCTTGCCATGTCTAGCTCCTATGCCATGTCTTCTTGATGGGTGTATGCTTAGTTTGTCATGACATGCTCTGTAGTGAGTGCATCGAGCTCGTGAACATGCCTACTCGTTAACTGTTTTGCATGCTCCAGTTTTTCACTAAGTTTGAGATTTGTTTATGTTTTTGCCATGTTCACATGCTTGCAATTGTATTTTCGGATCCCTTTTGGCTCAAGGTCACTAAGGGACTTTTGTGAAGTGCTTTGAGTAGCTTCATGCCATGCCTTTCTTTGCCATGTTAAGTTCCTGTAGCATGTAGTTTTCATGCTCCAAAGTGTGCTTCCTGATGATAAATTCCAGACTTGTGTTAATTTCACTAAGTCTGAAACCTGTTATCATTTGCACTTTTGCCATGCTTGTTTGAACCTGTTAATGGATGAATTAGCCGTAGCTCAGTGTTCATCTTTCGTCAAGCATCAAGAGTGGATCCCTGCCATGTATTTTTTTTCTATATTTGAGTGTTGTAGAATATTTACCTTCATACAATTAGTTGGTCACTTGCTGATTAGCTCAGACCGGTGCCATATTTGTTTTGCTTGCCATTTCCAAACCGTGTATCCGATTCCGGTGATTTATATCGATTTCAACCGAAATCACCTCACCTTCCTTGTGGCACTTTTGGATTTCCATGTTGAGGCCAGGTCCAATCATTCCTTGTCAAATCTTGCATATGCATCGCATACCGCATACCGCATGTCATACCATGTTTGCATCATGTTGTTTGAGCATTGCACGTGGTTGATTGTGTTCCGTTTGCTTGTTGTTCTTGTTTGGGTAGAGCCGGGAGACGAGTTCACGAACGAGGAGCCCGTTGAGTTCGCTTACGAGGATCAAGTCAACTCTGACAACTTTGCAGGCAAGATGATCATACCCTCGAAATCATTTCTATCTTTGCTTGCTAGATGCTCGCTCTTTTGCTATGCCTATGCTACGATGCCTACCACTTTCTTATCATGCCTCCCAAATTGCCATGTCAAACCTCTAACCCACCATGTCCTAGCAAACCGTTGATTGGCTATGTTACCGCTTTGCTCAGCCCCTCTTATAGCGTTGCTAGTTGCAGGTGAAGATTGGAGATCGTTCCTTGTTGGAACTTTGTTTATTGTTGGGATATCACCTTATTATCTTGTTGTCTTAATGCACCTATATACTTGGTAAAGGGTGGAAGGCTCGGCCTTTTGCCTACTGTTTTGTTCCACTCTTGCCGCCCTAGTTTCCGTCATATCGGTGTTATGTTCCCGGATTTTGCGTTCCTTACGCGGTTGGGTTATAATGGGAACCCCTTGACAGTTCGCCTTGAATAAAACTCCTCCAGCAATGCCCAACCTTGGTTTTACCATTTTCCACCTAGCCTCTTTTTCCCTTGGGTTTCCGGAGCCCAAGGGTCATCTTTATTTAAACCCCCCTGGGCCAGTGCTCCTCTGAGTGTTGGTCTGACTGAGTAGACTGCGGGGCCACCTCGGGGCAACTTAAGGGTTGGTTTTTCTCGTAGGATGTCTCATCTGAGTGTGCCCTGAGAACGAGATATGTGCCGCTCCTATCGGGATTTGTCGGCACATTCAGGCGATGTTGCTGGATTTGTTTTACCATTGTCGAGGATGTCTTGTAACCGGGATTCCGAGTCTGACCAGGTCTTCCCGCTAGAAGGAATATCCTTCGTTGACCGTGAGAGCTTGTGATGGGCTAAGTTGGGACTCCCCTGCAGGGATTTGAACTTTCGAAAGCCATGCTCGCGGTTATGGGCAGATGGGAATTTGTTAATGTCTGGTTGTAGAAAACATGAAACTTAACTTAATTAAAATGAATCAACCGCGTGTGTAACCGTGATGGTCTCTTCTCGGCGGAGTCCGGGAAGTGAACACGGTGTTGGAGTAATGCTTGACGTAGGTTGTTCTAGGATCACTTCTTGATCATAGTTGTTCGGCCGTGCTTTTGCCTTCTCTTCTCGCTCTCTTTTGCGAATAGGTTAGCCACCACATATGCTAGTCGCTTGCTGCAGCTCCACATCATACCTTGCCTTTCCTATAAGCTTAAATAGTCTTGATCGCGAGGGTGCGAGATTGCTAAGTCCCCGTGACTCACAGTTTACTTCCAAACTAGATGCAGGGACCGATGATACCGTTCCATATGATGCGCTTGAGCTCAAGTGGGAGTTCGATGAAGACTCTGGTCGTTACTATGTGTCTTTCCCAGATGATCAGTAGTGGTGCCCAGTTGGGGCGATCGGGGACCGTGTCGTATGTGGGGGTTGATCTTTTATTTTGGTACCGTAGTCGGACCATGAGTGTATTGGATAATGTAACGTTATTCATGTATTTGTGTGATGTGGCGAGTGTAAGCCAACTATGTACCTTTTCCCCTTTTATCAATTTACATGGGTTGTTGTGAAGATTACCTTACTTGCGACATTGCTTTCAATGCGGTTATGCCTCTAAGTCGTGCTTCGACACGTAGGAGATATAGCCGCATCACGGGCGTTACAGCAAGGCAATTAACACTTTGATCATACCGCTTTATCACCCAAGTTTTATGGGTTAGTTCCAATCCTCAAACATTGCATGATTAGGTTGTGATATAACATGTGGGTTTGGGAAGTAGTTGATGAGGTAGAACCTATTTCCTTGTTATTATCAAACCCTTGGGAGTTACTTCTACGCATTGCTTATATTGCTATGCTATGCTCATAGACGTGGTTTGGGTGAGTGAATCCATGACAGATGTGAGATTGTTAATTAATGGTTCAACATAAGGTGGCAACTTTAATACACATCTGGGTGGATTGCTTGTCGGGCACCTGGAGAATCCAGTGTTGTCCTACGATATCCCGGAGGACCCGTGTGATAATCCTAAGGTCCGCCACCCAGGCTAAAAGGGAACTGAGATATTTCACGCTAGAAATTTCCTTCTGCAGCCACAAGCCATTATGGGCTCTAGCATAGTTAAGTAAGTTGCGTGAAGCTCTCGAAGAGGTAGACTAGCAGATGTAGTGGGTTGTAGGTGGTACGGTCTATCCAGAGTAGAGAGTTAATGCTTCTGAAAGACTGTGTCTCGGTCATCCATTTCTCAAACACCATGTAGTGCGAGAAATCCAACGGAGGAGATCGAGTTTTGTGGGGAAAAGTGCGCAAACCTCTGTAGAGTGTATAAACTAATCATGGTTAGCCGTGTCCACGGTTATGGACATTTTGAGTATCTAGTATTTGGATTATCATATGTATCTCATCACTCAAATTTAATATTGTTGGGTTTATAATTACTTTTAATTGGGATTGAGTTGGAGGAACCTTCTCAATGATGTTTCAAGTACCATGATAGTTAAATAAAATCTATTCCTTAGTTGTAGGAAAAAATTGGCTTTTTGCAAAACTATAACTATAGAGCTTTTCCACCAGCCAAATATGTATGTAGTGATATCATTATTCAGTTCTTGCTCTACTGTGTTATATTGCCAGCATATTCCATGTGCTGACCCGTTTTCGGGCTGCAATGTATTATGTTGCAGACTTTTCAGACGAGGAGTAAGGTTCATTAGGTCGTTGCCGTGCAGCTCAGCTATGCTGTTGGAGTTGATGGACTCACATTATCTTCCAAGCCTTCCGCTGTTATCGTATTAGATGGCCTTAAGCCATATTTATTGTAATAAGTTCTCTTTTGAGACATCCGATGTAATAAGTGTGTGATTGCTACTCTGTTATAAATCCTTCAAGTACTGTGTAGGTCAGCATTACCGATCCAGGGATGACACTGAAGCACAGAGACTTAACCGTTTGAGGTCGGGTCGCTACCGAACAGTAGCCCGTGGAGGCTGGAGGAGGTCGACGGTGGAGATGAACAGTATCCCGCGGAGTCCCGTTTTGCGGTACGCCACACCCCTCCCAATTAACAGGACCCCCGTTTCAACCGTAGCGCTCTAACACAAGTCCGTTTCCTCTATTTTGTGGTACGCCACACCCCTCCGGATCAACAGGACCCCCTTTCGACCATAGGAGGTCCAAGAGAAGTTCGTTTCCTTTGTTTTGAGGTACGCCAGACCCCTCCCGATGAACAGGATCTCGTTTCGACCGTGGCCGGTCGAACACAAGGCCGTTTCCTCAGTTCTGCGATACGCCAGGCCTCGTTTCCATCGGCTGTTCCGTCCAAACCGATTGGCTCCCGATGAACAACATGCGTTCTATTGCCTCACGATGAACATGACGCATTCCGTTGCCTCCACATGAACACGAAGACGACACAGTTTCTCCATTCCAACACAGCCATGTACATGAGCCCTGGCCGTACGTATGCGCGAGTAGGCGTTCGAGACCCCGCCCGTATGTACGTACGTGGCCGTATTTACTTTCTTGCACCCTGGCCACTGTATGTACGTGTACGTGTACATGCTACATGCGCGCCTCTACTTCGACACGTGCGTGCCTCTACCACGACACATGCGCGCCTCTACATCGACCAACATGTGCGTACACGTTCGTGACCAGAATGACAACACTACGTACGCTTCGACCAGGTGGGTCCCGACTGTCAGGCACTTCCTTGCGTGTGAAGATGTAGCTCGTGGGTCCTAGAAGTCAGGGGGCGAATCATTTTTTTGCCCGTCATATGGACGCACTTCCTTGCATGCGAAGATGTAGCTGGTGGGTCCCAGCAGTTAGGGGGGAAACATTTTTTCGTGAAATACTATGGCCCGCCCGGTGGGTCTCTGCTGTCAGGTGGAGGAATCATTATTTTCCGTGTAATAAGGAGGCACTTCCTTGCTGCGGCCGTGGACCTCGCAGTCAGCCTCTCCACGTACAGTACTCTTCCGATGAAAGTCATTCCTTGACTATGTTGACCACGCCGCAGCGAGAGCACCAGGGCGGTGGACGACGGTGAGGCCTAGGAAGGGGACAACGCAGAGCGGGGGAAGATGCGACAGTGGAAGCCCACGCGGAGAGGACTACGAGGGTTCACTAGTTCGGCTGCGGCATGAGCCTGCCGTCGCCGCAGGGCCTGGCCAGTGGTGGGAGTAGTAGGGGGCGGTGAGGCCTCAACGGCAGCACAAATGGCCACTAGAGGCAGGAGCAGGCAGTCTCGCTGACGCTGGTTTGGGCGGCTAGTGCAAGAAGAGCAGCGATTGAAGAAGAAGCAGTGCCGTTCGATTCAAATCCAACGGTCACTGTTGCTAGAATCATTTGTTGACTAAGTTGGCAAAGCCCTGCATACGCGTCAACTCAGTAGGCCCACAGGCCAGCCTCCGAACTGGTGCGCCCCAGATGTCAGTGAGAGGAATCATTTTTTTCGCGTAATAAGGAGGCAATTGATTGCGTGCGGCCAGGCCAGCGGAGGGAGTAGGGTGGGCCAGTGAAGCCTGCGCGGCATGACAACGGGCCACAAGAGGAGGGAGCAGGCAGTCCAGCCAACGCTGGTTTAGGCGGCTGGAGCAGGAAGATCGGAGATTGAAGAAGCACGTCGGTCGTTGGATGGACATCCAATAGTCATTGCTGCTAGAATCATGTGTTGACTGACAAAGCCTTGCGTAAACAAGTCAGCTCGAAATATGTGGCATGTACAACCCATTTGCTATTATTTTTATAATTTTTACTCATTTTCTAATTCATATGGAATTTATTGCAGCCCATTTTCCATTTTTAGAATTGCTGCCCATTTTCTGGTCAGTGCCAGGGTTAAAAAATTGAACTAAAAATGTGCCAAATTTTGAAAATTCGCAAATTTTGATGGGGAACAAAATATTCTTAATCCAAATATTAGTAGTCATACTAAAACAAATTTAAAAATAAATTAGTTCTACTAGCACAAATGCCCGTGCATTGCAACGGGAAAGAAAATTGACGTGTGTCCATGAAATTTTCCTGAGCGGCATAACGACATTAGTATAGTGCCACCTAACGGCGACAAACACGTGTACACCAAGATTTTGAAGAAAAGCATTAATTCAACCTGCATTAGTCATGAAAGAATCCTTAACACCGATGATAAGGAACACTTCTTCATAATTCTAAAATTATTATGAAAAATTATTGCATGAGTAACTATCCATGCATTGGTTAATTTATCAATCTCATTTAATCGGGTATTCCTCTTTTATATGTTCTGTTTATCTCATGCAGCCAGAACCCACAATTCCATTTAAATCGTGTCTTTTTTATGTTTTCCTTTTTCTCATGAAGCACACGATCCCATTTAATTTATAGTGAACCAACAAAATAGTGTGCATGTCCTCTTTTCTTTATCTCATGCAGCCTCGCTGACACCTAGAATAAAACAAGATCCATATTTTTTCAGTAAATGTTGTGGTAATATAAGCAAGCCATCATGACATCATATGAAAGTAACATACTGCTATAACAACCATTTGTAGCGATGACTGGAGTAGGCCAGCAATACATCCAGCCATAGAAGGAGTCGACATCGTAAATGAAGCCCTTGTGTTCAATGGCATCAGAGAACCATGGAGGATGTGTGATCCCGTGATGGACGGGCAGATTTATCCACTTACCATAGTGACCTGTCTGATAGGCGAGACCACGGTTGAAGAACACAATTGTCTTGAAGTCTTTATAATTCGCAAATCTTGTGGGCACTTGGCAGATTACAACCTTGAGCAAATCAAACTTGGTATCATGTTGGCTATTGTAAGATTCCGAGTATTCTGGGCCGTGGTGCCAAAGCAGTGCAGTGTTAATCAAAGGAAGGGGGATCAGTCGTCGAGTGTAGACCTCCACGAGCATCCAGCTACCGCCACCATCGACAAGCACCATCCAAGATGTGTTCATGCCGACCTAGTACATACTGTTAATGTAGTTGAGGGTGACGGGGATTAGATCGCAGTCAAGAGGGTTGATGCTCGCCACCCTATGATCGTTATGCTGTGTGATACGCCGTTTCTAAAGATCAGGCGGCATCAGCAAGCAAGGAGTTGGCTTAAAAAGCTTCGGCCTGAGGGCTTTGAGTAAACGGTACAGCCCCGACGAGCACATGGCGAGTGGCATGGTACTGAGATTGTCCACACGCGAAACAATGAGCCTGATTACCTCTGTGGGGAGCGAATTCCGGCCAATCTTTTGGCGGACACTACTCGGTTCTGCCATTGTTAGTGCTTGGGTTTCGGAAGAGGGGGGAGGCACCTTAGTGGGGATGGAATATTGGACGATTATGTGCGTACAAGGAGGGAGAAGCGAATATGTGCCGCGGTAAGGCCTTGTACAATGGGAGGTGCTTAGGAGAGGTGCTTAGAGAAATAAACCAGGATTTCTTTAAGCACCAGTGCTTATTTGTACAGGGTAGATGCTTAACTAAGCGTCTCTCCTACAGAAATAGGCACCGGTGCTTCAGAAAAATCCAGTTTATTTTTCTAAGCACCTGGCTTAGCATCTCCCATTGTACAAGGCCTAAGTGGACAGGTGATGATGACTACAGCACGCTGCTTGACTTACGAGACACATACCAGCAGCGTAGGGTCATATCGATGCCAGACAACTTGCTTGAGTGATCACAGTACTGGTACTCCCTACAATTCCTACTACTATGCCCTAACTTGCTTGAGTAGAGTAGTAGTGGAGTAGGACTCTGCTCTACTACTAGCACCGGAGGATTAGTATATTCTAATCTAAAATAGTTACAAACTTCAATGCCTGAGCGTGGAACAACTATGAACCGCCACCGATGCTAACTCCAATCCCCAGCAAACATTCGCTGGCAGACATGGCAGTTGCAAACGCCCGCGACGCAGTTACAGTACATGTGTAAGGGTGGCGGTTTTTTCAAATACTATGGCTTAAAAACAGGTCACCATCGGATGGAAATCTGATGGTTACGTGGGATTCGCATGATTGAGCTTGTGGCGAACAATCGCCAAATATCATTACTATAAAAAGGGTAAAACACCTGGGGCTATAACTTGCACCGGCTGACCACTAACAATGATACTAACATAGTTGTAAAATGGTCAAAGACCGTGTCTACGTGGTGTTTGGAATTATATGCAAAAAAACTAGCAAGATGCATGTGCATTGCACGGAACATCAAGATGCATTTCTTTTACAAAACACCTGTTGTGATTGACCCATGCAGGAGTAATCCCATGTGTAAAAACTAATGATATCTCGAGAATTTTATCGAAAAATGGTATCTCGACCATTTCATGTAAAAATGATATCTCGAGAAAGATGATAGATAAGGTGAGGAGGACTGGGGTGTGGTGGTAACTGGTGGTCGGACTGGGCGGGGGCATGGGGATGGACGGCGCCGGCAGCGGCCACCATGCCAGATTGTTCCAGAGAGTTCCTTTTTTAATTGCTCAGCAATGAGGTTGTGGGAGATAAGGATGAACGAGGCAAGGCCTTATCTTTAAATGTGGAGAGAGGTGTGGGTATCTTTTGTAAAATTGTCATAGTTTGCTTTCTATCCGTCAGATATAGATCGGAAGGTCTATACTATAAGATGGCAGGCACACCATCATCACCAAATCAGTTTTTTCTCTACTCCTACTCCTATATTACTTACTCCTATGAAAGGCTCATCTGGTGATGATGGTGTGTCTGCCATCCGCCATTTCTGACCATTAGATCTGCATCCGACGGCTGTGATGTAAGTTGTGGCCTTTTGCAACAATTCCTACTTCTCTGCTCCAGTTTACACAAAACCCCTTAGTATCTTGAAACCAACCACATTCCTCCCTTACCTCATCAAAACAGCCCAAAGAATATATTTGGAGTGAAACATAAGATATTTTTAGTGATATGTATATCAAAACTAAACTGTTTTCTTTCAAATTTGTGAATATGTACTATTCTACTTTGGACCCATTGCAACAAACGGGCTCATTGCTATAAAGGTTTATCTCTTGCATCATCTGCAACGAACACCTGGTGTACTGGTCCGGGCCGGATGCTTGCAGCGCAATGGCCCGAGTTCTAATTATGTCCTAAACTGTAGCTTTTTTTATATTTTTAATATATACTTCTTTCGCTACTGTACTTGGAGTGGAACCCCAAAGTACTTAGAATACAAGATTAAGGATGGATTTGTTTCTTTCTAACTTTCTATACGAATCTGTAGCCTGCAAGTCAGGTACACTGTACTGACAGTGGAACCCATAGAGTACATAGAATACAAGAGTAAGGATGCAATAAACTTTTTATAAAGGGAGAATCATACACGCAATGAACTCAAATGGATTGGACGTGACTCTATTATTCTCCAACGGCAATTGGCAAATTTCCTCCCGCGGGCTGGAGTAGGTTTCTCGGTTTGCATGCAGGTTTAACGGAGGGGTTTGATGGAGGAGAGGAGGCATGTTTAGCCGGGAGTGCAGCGGGCGGCGCAGTACTATTCGATTTGACAGCTATTAGTATATTATAAAAAAGAAACAAGAGTAGTAGAGATAGAGATAAGAGTAGAGACAGAGACGAGGGAGGAGCACCATCTACTGCTTCATGTGCTACTCCTGCGCTCCATTCGGCGGTCGCAACGTCCCCTACAGCCACTCCCTCCTACGCTCCATTCGGTGGGCGCTGTTGAAATTTGGGGAGCACACTCTCGCGACTGCTGGCAGCGACGACTTCACTGATGACGACTTCTTCCCCGACCTCGACAACCTGTTCCTCAATGACATGGGCGACAACCTCAATGCCAACGGTGCTGCTCCCGTTGCACCGTATGTGTTTTTGTCCTTCCTCTTCAAAATCATGGTAGAATTTATGTTTCTAGTCTGTGTCCTAGATTCGATCTATTCATCTACTATGCTAGTCCACATGATTAGTTTAATCTCTCTTATAGCCATCATGATTTATTTTGTGCTTATTTGGACTAAATCTCGTAGAAACTTGTGATACGTCTCCAACGTATCTATAATTTTTTATTGTTCCATGCTATTATATTATGTGTTTTGGATGTTTAATGGGCTTTATTATACCTTTTTATATTATTTTTGGGCCTAACCTATTAACCGAAAGCCCAGTGCAAATTGATGTTTTTTGCCTATTTCAGTGTTTCACAGAAAATGAATATCAAATGGAATCGAAACAGAATGAAACCTTCGCGAGGATCGTTTTTGGAACAAACGCAATCCAGGAGACTTGCAGTGGACGTCAAGGAAGCAGCAAGGAAGCCACGAGGTAGGAGGGCGCACCCCAGGGGGGTGGGCGCGCCCCCACCCCCGTGGGCCCCTCGCAGCTCCACCGACCTACTTCTTTCACCTATATATACTCTTATACCCTGAAACCTTCGGGGAGAGCCACGAAACACCTTCTCTACCGCCGCAACCTTCTGTACTCATGAGATCCCATCTTGGGGCCTTTTCTGGCGATCTGTTGGAGGGGTATTCGATCACGGAGGGCTTCTACATCAACACCCTAGCCTCTCCGATGATGTGTGATTAGTTTACCAGAGACTGATACGTCTCCAACGTATCTATAATTTTTGATTGTTCCATGCTATTATATTATCTGTTCTGGATGTTTAATGGGCTTTAATATACCTTTTTATATTATTTTTGGGACTAACCTACTAACCAAAGGCCAAGTGCAAATTGCTATTTTTTTTGCCTATTTCAGTGTTTCGCAGAAAAGGAATATCAAATGGAATCCAAACGGAATGAAACTGTCAGGAGAGTGATTTTTGGAACAAACGCAATCCAGGAGACTTGGAGTGGACGTCAAGGAAGCATCAAGGAGGCCACGAGGCAGGGCAGCGCGCCCCCACCCTCGTGGCTCCCCCGACCATCTTCTTTCGCCTATATATACTCATATACCCCGAAAACATTCGAGAGCACCAAGAAACACTATTTCCACCGCTGCAACCTTCTGTACCCAAGAGATCCCATCTTGGGGCCTTTTCCGGAGTTCCGTCGGAGGGGGAATAAATCACGGAGGGCTTCTACATCAACACCATGGCCTCTCCGATGATGTGTAAGTAGTTTACCATAGACCTTCGGGTCCATATTTTTTAGCTACATGGCTTCATCTCTCTTTTTCGATCTCAATACAAAGTTCTCCTCGATCTACTTGGAGATCTATTTGATGTAATTCTTTTGCGGTGTGTTTGTCGAGATCTGATGAATCGTGGGTTTATGATCAAGATTATCTATGAAAAATATTTGATTCTCCCCTGAAATCTTTTATGTATGATTTGTTATCTTTGCAAGTCTCTTCGAATTATCAGTTTGGTTTGGCCTACTAGATTGATCTTTCTTGCAATGGGAGAAGTGCTTAGCTTTGGGTTCAATCTTGCGGTGTCCTTTCCCAGTGACAGCAGTGGCAGCAAGGAACGTATTGTATTGTTGCCATCGAGGATAAAAAGATGGGGTTTATATCATATTTCTTGAGTTTATCCCTCTACATCATGTCATCTTGCCTAATGCGTTACTCTGTTCTTATGAACTTAATACTCTAGATGCATGCTGGATAGCGGTCGATGTGTGGAGTAATAGTAGTAGGTGCAGAATCGTTTCAGTCTACTTGTCGCGGACGTGATGCCTATATACATGATCATGCCTAGATATTCTCATAATTATGCACTTTTCTATCAATTGCTCAACAGTAATTTGTTTACCCGCCGTAATACTTATGCTATCTTGAGAGAAGCCACTAGTGAAACCTATGGCCCCCGGGTCTATTTTCCATCATATAAGTTTCCAATCTATTTTAATTTGCAATCTTTACTTTCAATCTATATCATAAAAATACCAAAAATATTTATCTTATTATCTCTATCAGATCTCATTTTTGCAAGTGGCCGTGAAGGGATTGACAACCCCTTTATCACATTTGTTGCAAGGTTCTAATTTGTTTGTGTAGGTACGAGGTGACTTGCGTGTAGTCTCCTACTGGATTGATACATTGGTTCTCAAAAACTGAGGGAAATACTTACGCTACTTTGCTGCATTACCCTTTCCTCTTCAAGGGAAAACCAACGCAATGCTCAAAAGGTAGCAAGAAGGATTTCTGGTGCCGTTGCCGGGGAGGTTGCACCAAGTCAAGTCAAGATTTGATCCCCAGTCAACAAGCCATTTCTGGCGGCGTTGTCGGGGAGATCCACGCATAAGTTAATACATACCAAGTACCCATCACAAACTCTTATCCCTCGCATTACATTATTTGCTATTTGCCTCTCGTTTTCCTCTCCCCCACTTCACCTTTGCCGTTTTCTTCACCCCTCTTCCGTTTGTCCTTCAGTTTGCCCGTGTTACCATGTGCCTTTTATTTGCTTGCATCTTCGCTTGCTAAAAATTTATTGATATGGATCCTCATCCTCTTGCTAATCTTTTTAAAAGATCCAATTATGGTGAACCGATTACTAGTGAGTTGAGTGCACTAGATTATCTTTATGGGGTTTTGCTTGAAATTTGTGAATCTGAAAAGTATGATGAATACTTTATGAAGCGATTCATGATAGATCTTTGAATAAAAATCATGATTCCAATGATTTTATTATAAATTCTATTAATGCCGATTGTGTTAATGATATGCAAAACCCTAAGCTTGGGGATGCTAGTTTTGCTATGTCCACCACTTGTTGCAATGATCATGATTGGGGTGATTCTTCTTATGATCTTGAGAATTTATTTAAGCCCCATGATGAATATAAGATTGATAATAATGTTTGCAATAATATTAAAAGTGGGTTTGGAAGAGTGTCAACTTTAGATCCCACATATTTGGAAAATGTTCAATCTTATGACATTTTTGATAAAAGTGGGTTTGGAGAGGTCCTGACTTTAGTTAATGTTAATCCCACTATTTTGGAAGAGTGTCAACTTTGCATGCATGTGGATCGTGTTGAAAATATTTTATGTGATAGCTATTTTGTTGAATTTGCTTTTGATCCCACATGTAATGAGAGAGGAAAATATGGTTGTAGAAATTTTCATGTTACAAAATTACCTCTCATCATGTTGAGATTGCTATTGTTTCTTTCCTCTTCCTTGCATATGCTAGTTTTTGCTTGCTATGATAATTTGTTTGCCTATAAGATTCCTATGCATAGTAAGTATGTTAGACTTAGATGTGATTTTCATATGATTCATGATGCTCTCTTTGTGCTTCAATTCTTGTCTTTCATGTGAGCATCATCGAAATTGTTAATGCCTAGCCAGGGGCGTTAAACGATAGCGCTTGTTGGGAGACAACCCAATTTTATTTTTGGTTCTTGTTTTTGTTACTGTTTAGTAATAAATAATTCATATATATTCTATTTAGATGTGTTTTTATGATTTTAATTAGTGCTTGTTCCAAGTAGAACCTTTGGGAAGACTTGCGGGAAGTCTTTGCGATCTTGCTGTAAAAAACAGAGACTTTAGCGCTCACGAGATTTGCTGCCATTTTTACTGGAGAGAGAGATTATGTCGATTCTTTTTTCAGATGATTAATAGACAAATTACTCACGTCCACCAATTTATTTCAAATTTTTGGGGTTACAGAAGTATTCGAAACCTACAGATTACTACAAACTGTTTTGTTTTTGATAGATTCTGTTTTTCGTGTGTTGTTTGCTTATTTTGATGAATCTATGGCTAGTATCGGGGGGTATGAACCATAGAGAAGTTGAAATATAGTAGGTTTAACACCAATATAAATAAATAATTAGTTCATTACAGTACCTTAAGTGGTGGTTTGTTTTCTTATACTAACGGAGCTCATGAGATTTTCTGTTGAGTTTTGTGTCGTGAAGTTTTCATGTTTTGGGTAAAGATTTGATGGATTATGGAATAAGGAGTGGATGAGCCTAAGCTTGGGGATGCCAAAGGCACCCCAAGGTTAAATTCAAGGACAACCAAAAGCCTAAGCTTGGGGATGCCCCGGAAGACATCCCCTCTTTCGTCTTCGTCCATCGGTAACTTTACTTGATGCTATATTTTTATTCACCACATGATATGTGTTTTGCTTGGAGTGTCTTGTATGATTTGAGTCTTTGATTTTTAGTTTACCACAATCATCCTTGCTGTACACACATTTTGGGAGAGACACACATGAATCGGAATTTATTAGAATACTCTTTGTGCTTCACTTATATCTTTTGAGCTAGATAATTTTGCTCTAGTGCTTCACTTATATCTTTTTAGAGCACGGTGGTGGTTTTATTTTATAGAAATTATTGATCTATCATGCTTCACTTATATCATTTTGAGAGTCCTCTAGAAAAGCATGGTAATTTTCTTTGGCTATAAAATTAGTCCTAATATGATAGGCATCCAAGATGGGTATAATAAAAACTATCATAAAAAGTGCATTGAATACTATGAGAAGTTTGATACTTGATGATTGTTTTGAGATATGAAGATGGTGATATTAGAGTCATGCTAGTTTAGTAGTTGTGAATTTTAGAAATACTTGTGTTAAAGTTTGTGATTCCCGTAGCATGCACATATGGTGAACCGTTATGTGATGAAGTCGGAGCATGATTTATTTATTTATGGGCTTCCTTATGAGTGGCGGTCGGGGACGAGCGATGGTCTTTTCCTACCAATCTATCCCCCTAGGAGCATGCGCGTTGTACTTTGTTTCAATAACTAATAGATTTTTGCAATAAGTATGTGAGTTCTTTATGACTAATGTTGAGTCCATGGATTATACACACTCTCACCCTTCCACCATTGCTAGCCTCTCTAGTACCGTGCAACTTTCGCCGGTACCATAAACCCACCATATACTTTCCTCAAAACAGACACCATACCTACCTATTATGGCATTTCCATAGCTATTCCGAGATATATTGCCATGCAACTTACCACCGTTCCATTTATTATGACACGCTTCATCATTGTCATATTGCTTTGCATGATCATGTAGTTGAAATCGTATTTGTGGCAAAGCCACCTTCATAATTCTTTCATACATGTCACTCATGAGTCATTGCACATCCCGATACACCGCCGGAGGCATTCACATAGAGTCGTATTTTGTTCTAAGTATCGAGTTGTTAGTAAATAAAAGTATGATGATCATCATTATTAGATCATTGTCCCATGTGAGGAAAGGATGATGGAGACTATGATTCCCCCACGGGTTGGGATGAGACTCTGGACGAAAAAAAGGAGAAAGGCCATAAAAAAGAGAAGGCCCAAAAAAAGAGAAAAAAATGAGAGAAAAAAGAGAGAAGGGACAATGTTACTATCCCTTTTATCACACTTGTGCTTCAAAGTAGCACCATGATCTTCATGATAGAGAGTCTCTTATGTTGTCACTTTCATATACTAGTGGGAATTTTACAATATAGAACTTGGCTTGTATATTCCAATGATGGCTTCCTCAAAATGCCCGAGGTCTTCGTGAGCAAGCGAGTTGGATCCACGCCCACTTAGTTTCTTTTGTTGAGCTTTCATACACTTATAACTCTAGTGCATCTGTTGCATGGCAATACCTACTCACTCACATTGATATCTATTGATGGGCATCTCCATAGCCCATTGAAATGCCTAGTTGATGTGAGACTATCTTCTCCTTTTTGTCTTCTCCACAACCACCATTCTATTCCACATATAGTGCTATGTCCATGGCTCACGCTCATATATTACGTGAAGATTGAAAAAGTTTGAGAACATAAAAAGTATGAAACAATTGCTTGGCTTGTCATCGGGGTTGTGCATGATTTGAATATTTTGTGTGGTGAAGGGGGAGCATAGCCAGACTATATGATTTTGTAGGGATAACTCTCTTTGGCTATGTTATTTTCAGAAGACATGATTGCTTTGTTAGTATGCTTGAAGTATTATTATTTTTATGTCAATATTAAACTTTTGTCTTGAATCTTTTGGATCTGAACATTCATGCCACAATAAATAAAATTACATTCAGAATTATGCTAGGTAGCATTCCACATCAGAAATTCTGTTTTTATCATTTACCTACTCGAGGACGAGCAGGAATTAAGCTTGGGGATGCTTGATACATCTCCAACGTATCTATAATTTTTTATAGTTCCATGCTATTATATTATCTGTTTTGGATGTTTAATGGGCTTTAACATACCTTTTTATATTATTTTTGGGACTAACCTATTAACCAAAGGCCCAGTGCAAATTGCTGTTTTTTTGCCTATTTCAGTGTTTCACGGAAAAGGAATATCAAACGGAATCCAAACGGAATGAAACCTTCGGGAGAGTAATTTTTGGAACAAACACAATCCAGTAGACTTGGAGTGGACGTTAAGGAAGCATCGAGGAGGCAACGTGGCAGGGAGGTGCACCCAAGGGGGGCAGGCGCTCCCCCACCCTCATGAGCCCCTCGTGGCTCCCCCGACTGACTTCTTTCACCTATATATACTCATATACCCTGAAAACATCCGAGAGCACCACATAACCCTATTTCCACCGCCACAACCTTCTGTACCCAAGAGATCCGATCTTGGGGCCTTTTCCGGAGCTCCGCCGGAGGGGAAATCAATCACAGAGGGCTTCTACATCAACACCATGGCCTCTTCGATGATGTGTGAGTAGTTTACCATAGACCTTCGGGTCCATAGTTATTAGCTAGATGGCTTCTTCTCTCTTTTTGGATCTCAATACAAAGTTCTCCTCGATCTTCTTGGAGATCTATTTGATGTAATTCTTTTGCGGTGTGTTTGTCGAGATCTGATGAATTGTGGGTTTATGATCAAGATTAACTATCAAAAATATTTGATTCTTCTTTGATTTATGTATGATTTGTTATCTTTGCAAGTATCTTCGAATTATCAGTTTGGTTTGGCCTACTAGATTGATCTTTCTTTGCAATGGGAGAAGTGCTTAGCTTTGGGTTCAATCTTGCGGTGTCCTTTCCAAGTGACAGCAAGGCACGTATTGTATTGTTGACATCAAGGATAAAAAGGTGGGGTTTATATCATATTTCTTGAGTTTATCCCTCTAAATCATGTCATCTTGCCTAATGCGTTACTATGTTCTTATGAACTTAATACTCTAGATGCATGACGGATAGCGGTTGATGTGTGGAGTAATAGTAGTAGATGCAGAATTGTTTCAGTCTACTTGTTGCGGACGTGATGCCTATATACATGATCATGCCTGGATATTCTCATAATTATGCACTTTTCTATCAATTGCTCGACAGTAATTTGTTTACCCACCGTAATACTTATGCTATCTTGAGAGAAGCCACTAGTGAAACCTATGGCCCCCTAGTCTATTTTCCATCATATAAGTTTCCAATCTATTTTACTTTGCAATCTTTACTTTCAATCTATATCATAAAAATATCAAAAATATTTATCTTATTATCTCTATCAGATCTCAATTTTGCAAGTGGCCGTTAAGGGATTGACAACCCCTTTATCGTGTCGGTTGCAAGGTTCTTATTTGTTTGTGTAGGTACGAGGTGACTTGCGTGTAGTCTCCTACTGGATTGATACCTTGGTTCTCAAAAACTGAGGGAAATTCTTACGCTACTTTGTTGTATCACCCTTTCCTCTTCAAGGGAAAACCAACGCAATGCTCATGAGGTAGCATAGACCTTCGGGTCCATAGTTATTTGCTAGATGGCTTCTTCTCTCTCTTTAGATCTCAATACAAAGTTCTGCTCGATCTTCTTGGAGATCTATTCGATGTAACTCTTTTTGCGGTGCATTTGCCGAGATCCGATGAATTGTGGGTTTATGAACTTGATTATCTATGAATATTGATTCTTCTCTGAATTCTTATACTCATGATTTGATATCTTTGCAAGTCTCTTCGAATTATCAGTTTAGTTTGGCCTACTAGATTGATCTTTCTTGCAATGGGAGAAGTGCTTAGCTTTGGGTTCAATCTTGCGATGCTCGATCCAAGTGACAGAAAGGGAAAGAACACGTATTGTATTGTTGCCATCAAGGATAAAAAGATGGGGTTTATACCATATTTCTTGAGTTTATCCCTCTACATCATGCCATCTTGCCTAATGTGTTACTCTGTTCTTATGAACTTAATACTCTAGATCCATGCTGGATAGCGGTCGATGTGTGGAGTAATAGTAGTAGGTGCAGAATCGTTTCAGTCTACTTGTCGCGGACGTGATGCCTATATACATGATCATTTCCTTAAATATCATCATAACTATGCGCTTTTCCATCAATTTCTCGGGAGTAATTTGTTCACCCACCGTAATACATGCTACCTTGACAGAAGCCACTAGTGAAACCTATGGCCCCCGGTTCTACTGTACATCATATAAGTTTCCAATCTACAATTCTAGTTTACTATTTATTTTCTAATCTTTATTTTCCAATCTATACCACAAAAATACCAAAAATATTTATCTTGATATCTTTATCAGATCTCACTTTTGCAAGTGGCCATGAAGGGATTGACAACCCCTTTATCGCGTTGGTTGCAATGTTCTTATTTGTTTGTGCAGGTACTAGGCGATGTGCGTGTAGTCTCCTACTGGATTGATACCTTGGTGTTCGAAAACTGAGGGAAATACTTACGCTACTTTGCTGCATCACCCCTTCCTCTTCAAGGGAAAACCAACGCATGCTCAAGAGGTAGCAAGAAGGATTTCTGGCGCTCTTGCCGGGGAGATCTACGCACAAGTCAAGACATACCAAGTACCCATCACAAACTCTTATCCCTCGCATTATATTATTTGTCATTCGCCTCTCATTTTCCTCTCCCCCACTTCACCCTTACTATTTTATTCGCCTCTTTTCTGTTCGCCCTTTTTCTGTTCGCCTTCTTTCGCTTGTTTCTTCTGTGCTTGTGTGTTGGATTGATTGTTTGTAACGATGGCTCAAGACAATACTAAATTGTGTGACTTTTCCAATACCAACAATAATGATTTTATTAGCACTTCGATTGCTCCTCTTACCGATGATGAATCTTGTGAAATTAATACTGCTTTGTTGAATCTTGTCATGAAAGATCAATTTGCTGGCCTTCCTAGTGAAGATGCCACTACCCATCTGTTGGGGATATTACTATCTGTTATGACCCGTCCAGGAGGGGCCGGGTCAGCCCCAATGGCGGGTTACACAAGAAGCCCAGTAAAATTCAAGATTATAGTTTATTAAATCTTATAGAAGGCCCAAAGGCCTGAAGGCGGTTTAAGGCCTAATATTGTGAACCGTCGTATGTAAGGAAAGACTTGTAAAGAAAGGCATGTAAAAGAAGTCACCGAGCCGGACACGATTATGAGCCGGCCGGGACTCTGTAGGCCACCAGGCGTCAACCCATGTATATAAGGGGACGACCCGGTGGCGGCTTAGGGCAAGAAACAACAAGTCGATAACCAAGCCGGCGAGTTGAGCCTCTTGGTGATCGAAACCCAGCAATACCAATCCCAACTAGACGTAGGATTTTACCTTCATTGTAAGGGGCCGAACTAGTATAAAACCCTCTCGTGTCCTTTGTGCCGATTAACCCCTTTAAGCTTCCTAGTGCGATGGCCCTACGACTAAGTCCTTGCTCTGGGACATCTTCCGTGACAATTCCACGACAGTTGGCGCCCACCGTGGGGCCAAACCACGGTGGATTTGAGTTCTTGAAGGGCAACTTCGAAGGGCTCAAGGGATACGCTGTGGGCCAGATGACTAAGAGTCGTCGCGGTAAGCTCTACATCGACGAGGAAGGCTGGGGCCCAGAGGCCGGCTCAATTGAGTATGGATACTGGGTCTCCTTTGGCAGAATTCACGTCTTCATAGGCCGGATCGGCGAGTCAGGTCCTGAGCCAGACATCCACACCATCCTCATCGAAATGGCTCGGCACACGAGGACCGCCCATGTTCAATCTACCGTGAAGCATGCCTTCGTAGGCTGCGTCCACGGCGGTGAATACTCTGAAGGATCGGTGGAGGCCGGTGAGACGGCCGTCTGTTCTGATACTGCTTCATCAACGGGCGAGACGGACTCTTTGTACCAGCTGCTGGACGGCATGCTCGGGGGCTATTCCGATGGCAGCAGTATTCCGGACCCTCTTGAGCCGCCGAATTGGGCCGGAGTCTTCATGGCAGGGACACAGCCTGGGCAGAACTCTACACCAGCGGCGGCGACAGCTACCAGGTCGGCTGCGGCTGGGTCAGGAGACCCCGCCTACCCCCCGGCTCATATCTTGATGGACCTCATGGATAAACTAACGACTCTGTTGACCGTCGGGGTAGAGCCGGCGGATAAAGCCCAGCATGACGTAGAGGTGGCACGCGTACGTGAAGAGATGGTGCAGGCTAAGGAAAATATAGCCGCAGAGGAAGTCAGGATGGCAGCAGAGCGGGCAGCTTTGGACGTTCGTGCTTAATAGCTTCAAGCGGAGACCTTCCGGCTCTCGGTGGACCTGAACGCGTCGAACGAGTTCATGAGGAGGAGGCATCAGAAAACCCAATCACGTCTGCCTCTGACGCTCGATCCTAGGAATCTTTTTCACACACACAGAGCCGGGGGAAGTAACCCGCCAGAGGCACCCCGGATTACAACACCCGGTGCACCGATCCAGCGCACGCCATGGATCCAGCTTGTATAATTACCGCTCCACCTCATTAGCCCCCAAACCGCCACCGGGTCACTTCTCCAACCCTTTGGAAAACCTCATCGCAGCATCGGCTCGTCTGGCGGCTCTTCCGATGGAAGGTGACTCACCGGCAGCAATTGAAATGCGGAGGGTAAGAGAACTTCTTCAAACAGCTATGGCGCAGCAGGATGCATACTCCTACAGTCGAGACAGGATCCATTCAACTCCTCGCCCAAGCCGGAGCCCAAGTTGCAGTAGGCATATGGAATCCACAGATATGTCAAGCAACGCTCAACGCCGCAATCGGCCATACAGGTATGAGCTGGTGTGGGCTGGGGCCCTCAACTTGGCGGATCAGGAGAGGATTCGTCAAGACGCAGAACGAGCAACTCAAATGGCAGCGGATCAGGCGGCTCATCAAACTTTTCCGGCTTATCCAGCAACCTCGGTCGAGGCAGGAGTGGCCACAAGAACCAGAGGCATTCCTTGCTTGGTGCCGGCCATACGTAATGAGTGTTTGCCAAAGGACTTTAAGGGGCCTCGTAAGGTGCCTAATTACACAGCTGACTTACAGCCCGGGGCTTGGATTGAGAGTTATGAGATGGCTATGGAGTTATTGGAGGTCAGTGATGCAGCAATGGCCAAGTATTTCACTATGATGTTAGATGGAACAACTCGTACTTGGTTGAAGGGATTGCCACCCAATTCTATCGGCTCATGGGCGGAGTTGAAGGTCCGGTTCATCCAGAACTTTAAAGACACGTGTAAGCAGCCTATGTCGATTGTGGACCTGACCAATTGCAAGCAACAGGATGGTGAATCCACAACCCATTGGGTGCGCCGGGTCAAGGAGATAATACATTCTTCTGATAAGATGGATGTCAGCTCAGCAGTCTTGATGTTGGAGAAAAATTGCCATTTTGAACCTTTGAAGCAGAAGCTGGGGCGGCTCAAGCGTGACTGTAATGACATGGGAACGTTGATGGCGGCTCTCGTCAAGTATGCTGATTCTGACACTACCAAGGACCCGGTGTCTGACGAAGAAAATGCAACGAAGGGAAAGAAGAACGGAAACGGCAAGGGTCACCCGCATAACCCGGTGAATCAAGGAGGTAATAAACGTAAGGCTGATGAATTTGTTGCTAACACCAATACACAAGGCGGAAATCAATGGCGCAAGGGCCGACAGCCCCTCGGTCGGGCGGGTCAGGTCCCACCCTTGAGCAATTATTAAATGAGCCTTGTCCGAAACACGGTACCCGGGAGAAGCCAGCGACCCACCTGTGGAAAGATTGTACGATCATGAAGGCATTTAAAAATTCAAACGCGTTTGATGGAGGTCATGGCCCAGGTGGCGGCTCAGGTGGAGGCGGTTTCCAAGGCCCGGGCGCCGGCTTAGGTGGAGGAGGATTCCACGGTCAGGGCTATCCTGGTAACCAAGGAGGGTATAATCCGCAACCCGGCCAAGGTAATCAGCAGCAGCAGTCCGGATATCAGAGCAATCTGAAGCAGCTGAATAGAGGGCAATACCATGTATTCACCACTAGCTTATGTAAGAGAGACCAGAAACTTCACAAGAGGGCCGTCAATGCCGTTGAGTCGACGGTTCCACGTTACTTACGTTGGTCAGAGCAGCCTATTGTGTGGAGCAGAGAGGATCACCCACCCCAGGTCGATAATCCGGGTCACTTGGCTTTGGTGGTGGCACCTCAGGTTGGTGGATACAAATTCACTAAAGTACTCATGGATGGAGGCAGCAGCATCAACATCCTCTATTATGAGACGTTCCGCCGGATGGGATTGACTGATAAGAGTCTTAAACAATCCAACACTGTTTTTCACGGTGTGGTTCCTGGCAAGTCGGCATTCCTAGTGGGTAAGATTGAACTGGAAGTAGCCTTTGGGGATGAGTATGACTCCAGAGCAGAAAAATTAACCTTTGAGGTGGTTAAGATCAAAAGCCCATATCATGCTTTGTTTGGACGGCCGGCTTATGCCAAATTCATGGCTCGGTCATGTTATGTGTATTTGCAGCTTAAGATGCCGGGTTATAAGGGCACCATCACAGTACACGGGAGCCGGAAAATAGCCTTGGTGTGAAGAAGGTGATGCTGCCTATGCTGAATCTATCTGTGCAACAGAGGAGTTAAAATTTTACAAAGATCATGTTGACCCGGCAGACATGACGTCATTAAAGAAATCAACAACAGAGCATGAGTCGGTGTTGAAGTTCAAATCAGCTGATGACACCAAGATGGTTGACTTTGTGCCTGGCGACTCATCCAAGCACTTCATCATCAGTGCTAACTTGGATCCAAAATAGGAAAGTGCGCTCATCGAGTTCATCCGTGAGAACCGGGACATCTTCTCATGGAAACCTTCAGACATGCCGGGTGTCCCGAGGGAACTTGCTGAGCACACTTCAATATTGATCCAAAGTTTAAACCTGCCAGACAATTTCTCTGATGGTTCAATGAAGAAAGGCGCAAGGCCATTGTTGAAGAGGTGGCCCGGCTTTTGGCAGCTGGGTTCATTATAGAAGTCTTTCACCCAGAGTGGTTAGCCAACCTGGTGCTTGCACTCAAAAAGAATGGCACCTGGCATATGTGTGTGGATTACACTGATCTAAACAAGGCTTGTCCGGCTGATCCTTTTGCCCTCCCCCGTATTGATCAGATCATTGATGCTACGGCGGGTTGCGCATGTTTGAGTTTCTTGGATGCTTATTCCGGTTATCATCAGATCAAGATGGCAGTCAAGGATCAGGAGAAGACGGCTTTTATCACTCCGTTTGGAGCTTTCTGCTATGTGTCTATGCCTTTTGGGCTTAAGAGTGCCCAGGCGACTTACCAACGGTGTGTGCAGAATTGTCTTCACGATCAAATTGGGCGTAATGTTCATGCTTATGTGGATGATATAGTGGTAAAATCCAGGAAGGAAGAAACCTTGGTCACAGATCTGAAAGAGACTTTCGATAATCTCCGGGTCTACAAAATGATGCTTAACCTGGCCAAGTGTGTTTTTGGAGTCCCAGCCGGCAAGCTCTTGGGTTTTTTGGTGTCTAACCGAGGTATTGAGGCTAACCCGGAGAAAATCAAGGCAATTACATCCCTGGCTAAACCAACATGCATCAATGACGTTGAACGACTGGTGGGCCGTGTTGCTGCTTTGAGCTGGTTCATAAGCCGGTTAGGGGAGAAGGCAATGCCTCTGTATCAGATGATAAACAAAACAGATGATTTTGTTTGGAGCGATGCTGTAGACTCTGCTTTTGAAGACCTGAAGACACAGCTTGCTGAGCCACCGGTCTTGGCTGCTCCAGTCGAGAAAGAGCCACTACTGTTATACGTGGCCGCCAACTCACGAGCTGTTAGTGTGGCTATTGTGGTGGAGCGCAAGGAGGCTGGCAAGGAGCATCCGGTTCAATGGTCAGTTTACTATGTCAGTGAGGTGCTAATTGAATCCAAGCAACGATATCCACATTGGCAGAAGCTCGTATATAGGGTGTTCATGGCAAGCCGGAAGATTAAGCGTTATTTTCAGGGACATCCAATCACCGTGGTTAGATCTGCTCCTTTGGGAGACATCATTCAAAACAGAGAAGCCACTGGGCGAATCGCCAAGTGGGCAATTGAGCTTGGGTCTCATGGGTTGAAGTATGTGCCACGTACTGCAATCAAATCTCAAGCACTCGTTGACTTCATTAATGACTGGACAGAGATGTAGATGCCAGAAGAGAAACTAGACAACACATATTGGACTATTCATTTTGATGGGTCCAGACAGTTGGAAGGCTCGGGGGCTGGAGTTGTGTTAACCTCTCCGCGAGGTGACAAATTTTGTTATGTGTTACGGTTGATGTTTCCTTGCACTAACAACACAACAGAGTATGAAGCCTTGCTCCATGGTCTTCGAGTGGCAAAAGAGATGAGTTTGAGCCGGGTCAGGTGTCTTGGCAACTCAGATTTAGTGGCCCAACAGGTATCAGGCAAGTGGGATTCCAAGGACCCTCTCATGGCGGCTTATCGCCGGGAGGTTGACACTGTTGCAGGGCATTTTAAGGGTTATTAGGTGGAGCACATTGACCATCGAAAGAACAAAGCGGTTGATGCTTTAAACCGGTTGGGGTCTCAACGTAAGCTGGTACCTCCCAACACCTTTTTGGATGTTTTGCATAACCCGTCTGTCAAGTTGCCTACATAAGAAGATTTAGTCGTTCCTGACCCGGAGGTGCAGTTGGTGGCGGCTCTTCATGTCATCCCAGATTGGACAGTGCCGTTCTTGGCTTACATGACCCGGGGAGAGTTGCTAGCGGATGAGACCCTGGCTCGACAGATAACCCGACGGTCTAAGTCAATGACGATTTCGGATGGAGAATTATACCATCGCGGTGTCTCCGGAGCGTTTCAGCGATGTGTTTCCCCCGAAGAAGGTCAAGAAATACTTCGTGAGATCCATGAAGGCGATTGTGGTCATCACACTGGGTCAAAATCTCTGGTGGCCAAAGCTTTTCGTCACGGTTTTTACTGATTGATGGCTCATGCTGATGCAGAGGATCTGGTCAGCAGATGTGATGGATGTCAAAGTTTGCACGACGAGCGCATGTACCGAATCAAGAGCTCTGGATGATTCCAATCACTTGGCCATTTGCGGTCTGGGGGCTTGACATGGTGGGACCTTTCAAAAGGTCTAAGGATAAAAAGACACATCTCTTGGTGGCAGTTGATAAATTCACTAAGTGGGTTGAGGCGGAACCAGTGAGTAAGTGTGACGCGGCCACGGCGGTTCAGTTCATGAAAAAGGTGATCTTCCATTTTGGTTTCCCACACAACATTATCACTGACAATGGCACTAATCTGTCCCAAGGGGCTATGGAGGAGTTTTGTCAACGTGAGCACATCCGGCTTGATGTTTCTTCCGTAGCTCATCCTCAATCCAATGGTCAAGCTGAGAGAGCGAATCAGGAAATTTTAAAAGGTCTCAAACCCCGGCTTATGGTTCCCTTACAGCGAACGCCAGGTTGTTGGGTAGAGGAATTACCCTCGGTGTTGTGGAGTATCAACACCATGCCTAACAGGTCTACGGGTTACACACCTTTCTTCATGGTCTATGGAGCAGAAGCAGTGTTGCCTAGTGACATCCGTCATGACTCGCCCCGTGTGGCGGCTTATGTTGAAGCTAATAATGAACAAGCCAGACAGGATGCACTTGACTTGTTAGATGAAGAAAGAGATTTAGCAGCGGCTCGATCAACAATTTATCAACAGGACCTGCGCCATTATCACAGCCGCCGAGTCGAATCCAGGACCTTTCAGGAAGGCGACTTGGTGCTCCGGCTCATCCAGGATCTGTCAGATGCACACAAGCTATCCCCACCTTGGGAAGGACCCTTTGTGGTCAGCAAAAACTTAAACAACGGGTCGTATTACCTCATTGACATTCGAGAACACAAAGATTCACGTAAGTCAGAGGAGGAGACCCGCCAGCCGTGGAACATTGCTCAACTTCGGCCATACTACACCTGAGCTACCGGCTCTCATCATGTACATACTTTAACATTGTATATACCATGATAAGTAATAAATTAAGACCATCGGTCTCTTTTCTTTTCAAAGATTATGCATCTTTGTTATTTCTTATTCTCAAATGACTATTAAGGAGCTTATCATATTTGAATCAAGTCTAACCTTTTTTGGTCTGGCTTATGATCGTATTCGAATCTAGCTGCAATTATCATGGTCATCTGGGGGCTTCCTGTTCAAACATAGGTCATATTCGAACCAAAGAGAACATAGCTGTCGTAACCCTCTTGATCAGCTCAAGGCCAAACTCACTAGGGGGCTTCTTGATCGTATCCGAATCATAGCTTAACCCCTTTTGGGTCTGACTTGGATCGTATTCGAATCAGGGTCGTTAAAATCCTCTCAAGGTCATTTGGGGGCTTCCTGTTCAAACATAGGTCGTGTTCGAACCAAAGAGAACATAGTTCTCGGTACAATCTTGATCGGTGCAACGCCACAGCCACTGGGGGCTATATGGTCGTATTCGAACCTTAGCATAACCCCTTTGGTCCGGTTTACTGATCGTATTCGAACCAGAAGCCACCAACCTTTAAATATAAGGTTAAATCATACTTGTTAACTGTTATTTGTCTTTGAGTTTCTTGTTGCAAATAATTAGCACGATCTTCCTCACCAGTTCGTCTATTTGACAACATGGCTACCAAGGCATAACAATTATTGAAGTATTCAAAGGTATTAATTTCTCAGAAAGATTGAGTAATCGGCTTCATTACCCAGGTTTCTCAAGCCGGTGGTCTAAGGATCAAAGGTACAAGTATGGCTATTATTTATATACAATTTCCTGCTGCATTAACTAAAGAGGTACAGATTTAAAGTGTTGCAGAACCGATCATCAAATATAATGCATATATTGCCATCAGGAAACACGGAGTCACATACAGTGTTTTATGCACGATGGCATAAGCAAGGCATTCAGTGTTTTCACAGCTAAACTATTACACGGCTTTTTATAAGCCAAATGAAGATGGTTATTATTCCTCCCTCGCCGGTTCACTGCCCTCTATTGGCTGGAAGTTGGGTTTTGACCAGTCAAAACCATTCATGGCGATGAATTCTACTTCATCATCGATCAGGCCTGCCGGGTCAACCTCCGGGGAAAATGTGTTTTCTCTTACAGGCGGGATCAAATCTGTCACCTTGTACGAGGGAGTCGCCATCTTCTTATTTTTAGCATCAAAACCCGGCTAGTATTTGTCAATATTGGTGTCGTCTCCAAGGGTAGTTGCCTGAGGTCGGACTCCACGCACACAGGCCATGAAGTCATCCTGCTCAAAAGGAGAACCATCTTCCTTCACGGTGGGATAGCCTCTGGCCACGTCTGCTGGTTCTAGGTCTGGCACCCCAGCCTTGGAGCGGCTCAGGGCAGTCAAAGCTCCGGCTCACGCGCAGGAGCGTTTCACTTCTTGAAACCTGGCGGGCAGGACTGACAGTTTCTTCAGGACGTCACTGAGCCGGTTGGGTCCTTGATTGGCAGGAGAGATGGCGGCAAGAGCCTGCTGTGCGCCAATATACGGTTGTTCTACCAAAGTATACACTGCCTTCAGTTTAATCAAAGGGTCTTGGCTTAGATTTTTGCTTCGAGGGCCTGCACATATTTTATACACAAAGTCAGCTGGCGGCTTATACTCCGGATCAGCAAAAAGCACACAAAATTGAAGTCGGACGGCTTACCAAAGATGGCAGCCACCATTTGAGACACCCGGCCCTTTAAACCGTTTAGCTCTGTTGAAATCTCTTCAAGGGCTGTTTCGGCCTTCTCACCATGTTGGGTCAGAAGCGTTTTTTCCTCTTCCCAAGTTTTCTTCTTGGCAGCAAAGCTGGTCTTTAAATTTTTCGTCTCAGAGAGACTTATTTGCAGTTTGGAGTTAGCAGATTTGATTTCTGCCTCCTGACTCGCTAGCCGGGTCTTCGCATCAGTCAATTGTGAGTTCAATTCAGATAAGGCATTCTGCAAAACATTCAGATGAGTCAAGATTTTGCTTCAAGTTCAAAAATCAAGATTCAAGTCTCAAGTACTTTACAAAAAACCACTTAACACTTGGGGGCTAATGTATGCCAAATCAATTTTTTATGACTCTAAAGACATACTTTAAGTCCCAAGTACCTTACAAAGTAACAACACTTGGCACTTGGGGGCTAATGTATGCAGTTCAGCAAGTTTCTCAAGGTTAAGTCGGAGTATTAAGTCCTTTGAATACGGTACCAAACAATTTAAAGTACCGGCTCATTTATGATCAAAATGAATCGGCCCTTGGAGACTACAGGTGAAGCTTTGTTCTATTGAATTCAAGAAAAGTGTCAAAGGTAAAGGTCTCGGCCTATATTTTAAAGTCTATAGATCATTCCGGTTCTCTCATAATCTGAAGACTTGGGGGCTGAAGGAATATAGATAAGCCGGGAGAACGTACCTCGTATTTCAACTTCAGCTATTTGACCATTTCAATCTCAGAGTCGCGACTGGAGTGTACATGGCTAAGATAGCCGGATAAAATATCATTGGCATTTAGATGGTCATAGTTGGCAACGTCAAAGCAAACTTTCTGCCTCTCCAATGCCTCTTGTTTCGTAGTACACTGAGCCAGCATGGTTGGATTCCCCGGTTCAATAAAGCGGCTCCCGGTGATCTAAACGTCTTGTGCAGACGGTGATGGCGGGTTGGCTGAGCTTGATGGTCCAGTAGCAGAAGGGTTCACAGTGGTCTCATCAAACGACGGCTCAGGAGCATTTGCTTCTACATCAACAGGCGGGTCTGCTGGAGCGTCGGTTAATGGAGAACATCGCTTGGCCGGGCCAAATGCAAGCACTGGCGGGTTTTCCACCGGTTTAGCTACCTTCGCTTTCTTGGATTTATCTTGGCCACTAAGAAAAATGTTGCAAGATCATCAGTATAAAGATACAATTTGAGCAACCTGGAAATATGAGGATTTTTCATTACCCAGGGGCAGTCTTGAAGGCCGGAAATTGCGCCTGTGATGAGTCGCCAGAAGAGCGAGACACCTCCTGAAAGGATAAAATAGAGTTAAAAGTAATACAAGGGGAATGATCCATTAAAAAGAGATAAAGACAAAAAGAAGTAAACCTCATTCGGACGCTTCTGAGGAGTTTGTTGAAGAACGACAGCCGGCTCATCTTCAGTCCAAGCTTGACGGCGGCTTTCATGTTGCTGCTTTTTCAAACGAAAGTTGGGATCCAAGTGAGCTAAAGGGTTAGAAAATCTTACTTTACGGATCACTCGTCGAACTTTTTGTCTTGGCAAGGGCTCTGAGTCGAAAGAAATGATAGTTACCTTTGCTTCCACAGCCTAACTGGCCCCAGTGTCATCCTGGTAATGATCAGTGTCAATAAGATTGTTAAAAAATTGGCCAAGGGAATCAAGGGCTACCTCCGAGTCAGATGTATCATCAAGCTTCATCAAATCTTCAGTAGTGCTCTTTTTCTTCTTTTTCGACCTCCGGGTCGTTTTCTTGGCATTTATGGCGGCGGCTTTCACTTTCTTGGCAGCCTCATGGTCATACTTAACTTTCCAGAAGTCAGAGTTCGCCTGCAGACAGGTAAAAAACAAGAGAAAGAGTCAGGCAAGTATTAAAACAATACGGCTGGGAAAATACAAAAGAGAGAAATAACGACATCCTTACTTCTGGCACCTGGTTAAGCTGGCAGAAGGGGTTTAACCCTAGGACACTGCAATCTTCGTATTTCCCATTCACAAGAAGAGTTGACATTGAGACAATATCTTCTTCTGTCAATTGAACGGGGCTGTGACAAAGAGAGTCATCCGGGCCTCCACCATACTCATACATCAGCTTTGACCGGCGGCTCAAAGGGATGACCCGCCATGAGATCCAGCAGCGGGTCAGATCAACTCCAGTTAACCCGTTCCCCAATAGAGCATTGATCCTTTTGATAGATGGTATCAGCCCCTTGCGTTCAGCGACGGTAAGCTTATCAGGAAGCGCGAACTTGGAGTCAAGACGATCGGGGTGATAACCCGGTAGTGGCTTCTCGTTTGCTGGTGAAGTCTCCTGGCAGTAGAACCAAGTCTGGTTCCAGTCCTTTGGGTGACTTGGTAAGATAATAAGGGGGAAGACGGCACCCTGCCGGCGCTGAATTGATACGCCTCCAAGCTCTAAGCTAAGGCCGTTGGTGCACTCGTTCTGCCGGTTTAGATAAAAGTATTCTCTAAACAACTCCACGGTCGGCTCTTGTTGAAGATATACCTCACACAACACTTGGAAGTTACAGATGTTAGATATGGAGTTGGGCCCGATATCTTGAGTGTGGAGCTTGAAAAAGTGGAGGACCTCTCTGAAGAACTTTGAGCCGGGCGGTGAGAAGCCACGGTTCATGTGGTCAGTAAAAATGATCACCTCACTGTCTCTTGGATTGGGCCATTCTTCTTACAGGTCAAGGGCACGGTAAGACATGACGGTTTTCGTTGGCAGAAATCCTATGGTGAAGAACTCTTTTAAACGTTCTTCGGTTATGGTTGAGGGAACCCAGTTACAGATGGTTGGTGTTTTGGATGGCATGATGTGCAAAGAACTGAAAAGAAAAACAACATGCCAGTTCAGTTTAATGGTGAGATTGACAGTTAAGTGATGAAGATGCAAACAAGTAATGGCGGCTTATTTAAGGGCTAATGACATATAAGGAAAATTAAGCCGGCATGATAAGCCTCCATGACTACAAATATTTGAAGAAGGCAAATTCAGCTAAGTATTGAGACAAACAAGTTTCCTACATTGCTTGGTATTATTCCAGATCAAATGGTTATTCAGAAATGAAACCAATTCTAGACCTAAAAAGTTCAGTACAGAGGAGTCGGTAAGTTCTGAAGCAATCTTTTAATCAGAGAAAGGGATCCGTGGATCAAGAAGAGGTACAAAAACACTACCGCGCGAGCATATATATAACTTTTTGGATCAGAAAAGGCTGGCGGTGGAAGAACTACGATGAACTATGATGAACTATGAAGAACTCGCAGGGGCTTGGAAACCCTAAAATGAGGATCTGAGAAGTAAAAAGGGAGACACTTATGATTGCGGATCTCCTGAGGAGGTCGCCGTTGTTCTCTGGATCGGTTTGGGTTGATGCAGCAGCCAACGTCGACAGAGACAGAGGTGAAGCGCGGCGGTGGCGAAGCTCGAGCGGCAGGGGGTTTGCGAGAGGAAGAAGACAGAGCGAGAGAGGATAATGAGAAGGCCGAGGCGTGCCTATTTATAAGGAAAAGATGCAAACAGACAGGCGCGAAAATCAAGGGAGAGCCGAATAATGGTTATCCAGCTATACAGGCGCCTCGATTCTTGGGAAACATTAAATATAAAAGATCCGTTGGAAGATGACGTCATGAAAGTTTTTTGCGTATTCAAGAGATGACGTCACGACGGGTTACAAGAAAATTTCAGCGAAGATAAGAAGATGGATTTTTGTCTAAGTATTGAAGATTGACAAAGAACGAAGTTCAAAGTCAACCTGGGGCCTAATGTTGGGGATATTACTATCAGTTATGACCTGCCCAGGAGGGACCGGGTCAGCCCCAATGGCGGGTTAAACAAGAAGCCCAGTAAACATTCAAGATTATAGTTTATTAAATCTTATAGAAGGCCCAAAGGCATGAAGGCGGTTTAAGGCCTAATATTGTGAACCGCCGTATGTAAGGAGAGACTTGTAAAGAAAGGCATGTAAAAGAAGTCACCGAGCCAGACACGATTATGAGCCGGCCGGGACTCTGTAGGCCACCAGGCGTCAACCCATGTATATAAGGGGACGACCCAGTGTCGGCTTAGGGCAAGAAACAACAAGTCGATAACCAAGCCGGCGAGTTGAGCCTCTTGGTGATCGAAACCCCAACAATACCAATCCCAACTAGACGTAGGCTTTTACCTTCATCGTAAGGGGCCGAACTAGTATAAAACCCTCTCGTGTCCTTTGTCCTGATTAACCCCTTTAAGCTTCCTAGTGCGATGGCCCTATGACAAGTCCTTGCTCTAGGACATCTACCGTGACAATTGCACGACACCATCTAAACAACTTTGTTGATTTATGTGATATTCAAAAGAAGAAAGATGTGGATAATGATATTGTTAAATTGAAGCTATTTCTGTTTTCGCTTAGAGATTGTGCTAAAACTTGGTTCTCTTCTTTGCCTAAAAATAGTATTGATTCATGGAATAAGTGCAAGGACGCTTTTATCTCTAAGTATTTTCCTCCCGCTAAGATCATCTCTCTTAGAAATGATATTATGAATTTTAAGCAACTTGATCATGAGCATGTTGCACAAGCTTGGGAGAGGATGAAATTAATGATACGTAATTTCCCAACACATAGTTTGAATTTATGGACGATTATACAAAAACTTTATGCTGGATTGAATTTTTCTTCTAGAAATCTTTTAGATTCGGCCGCCGGAGGCACTTTTATGGAAATCACTTTAGGAGAAGCTACGAAACTCCTAGATAATATTATGGTTAATTATTATCAATGGCACACCGAAATACCTACTAGTAAAAATGTTCGTGCGATAGAAGAGATTAATGTTTTGAGTGGAAAGATGGATGAACTTCTGAAATTGTTTGCTTATAAGAGTGTTTCTTCTGATCCTAATGATATGCCTTTGTATACTTTGATTGAGAATAATAATGAATCTATCGATGTGAATTTTGTTGGTAGGAACAATTTTGGTAACAACGCGTATAGAGGAAACTTTAATTCTAGGCCGTTCCCTAATAATTCCTCTAATAATTATGGTAATTCCTACAACAACTCTTATGGAAATTTTAATAAGATGCCCTCTGATTTTGAGACTAGTGTTAAAGAATTTATGAATTCGCAAAAGAATTTCAATGCTTTGCTTGAAGAAAAATTGCTTAAGATAGATGAGTTGGCTAGGAATGTGGATAGAATTTCTCTTGATGTTGATTCTTAGAAACTTAGATCTATTCCACCTAAGCATGATATCAATGAGTCTCTCAAAGCCATGAGAATTTCCATTGATGAGTGCAAAGAAAGAACTGCTAGGATGCGTGCTAAAAAAGATTGCTTTGTAAAAGCGTGTTCTTCTAGTTTTCATGATAATAATGATGAAGATCTAAAAGTTATTGGTGTGTATCCTATTAAGTCTTTGTTTGCCAATATGAATCTTGATAAAGATGGTACATGAGTTGAGTCAACTTTAATTAGAAGGCGTCCCAATGATTCAGAGTTTTTAGATCTTAATGCAAAAATTAGTAAACGTGGGATTGAAGAGGTCAAAACTTTACATAGAAATGAACCCACTATGTTGGATTTCAAGGGATTTAATTATGATAATTGCTCTTTAATAGATTTTATTTCCTTGTTCCAATCCATGCTAAATTCTCCTCATGCTTATAGTCAAAATAAAGCTTTTACCAAACATATCGTTGATGCTTTAATGCAATCCTCCGAAGAAAAGCTTGAATTGGAAGTTTCTATCCCTAGAAAACTTTATGATGAGTGGGAACCTACTACTAAAATTAAGATAAAAAATCATGAATGTTATGCTTTATGTGATTTGGGTGCTAGTGTTTCCACGATTCCAAAAACTCGGTGTGATGTGTTAGGTTTCCGTGAATTTGATGATTGTTCTTTAAATTTGCATCTTGCGGATTCCACCATTAAGAAACCTATGGGACGGATTAATGATGTTCTTATTGTAGCAAATAGGAATTATGTGCCCGTAGATTTCATTGTTCTTGATATAGATTGCAATCCTACATGTCCTATTATTCTTGGTAGACCTTTCCTCAGAACGATTGGTGCAATTATTGACATGAAAGAAGGAAATATTAGATTCCAATTTACATTAAGGAAAGGCATGGAAACTTTCCTGGGAAGAAAATTAAATTACCTTATGAATCTATTATGAGAGCCACTTATGGATTGCATACCAAAGATGACAATACCTAGATCTATTCTTACCTTTATGCCTAGCTAGGGGCGTTAAACGATAGCGCTTGTTGGGAGGCAACCCAATTTTATTTTTGTTCCTTGCTTTTTGTTCCTGTTTAGTAATAAATAAATCATCTATCCTTTGTTATGATTGTGTTTTTTATTCTTTAATTAGTGTTTATGCCAAGTAAAGCCTTTAGGATCTTCTTGGATGATTGTTGTTTGATCTTGCTGAAAAAACAGAAAGTATGCGCTCACAAGAATAATATTCATGTTTTACCAGAGAGCGATAAAATACCAATTCAAACTGAAGTAGATTAATATACAAATTACCCTGGTCTTCCTAATTTGGTAGAATTTTTGGAGTTACATAAGTATTCGAAACCTACAGATTGCTACAGACAGTTCTGTTTTTGACAGATTCTGTTTTTCGTGTGTTGTTTGCTTATTTTGGTGAATCTATGGCTAGTATCGGGGGGTATGAACCATATAGAAGTTGGAATACAGTAGGTTTAACACCAATATAAATAAATAATGAGTTCATTACAGTACCTTAAGGTGGTAGTTTGTTTTCTTATACTAACGAAGCTCATGAGATTTTCTGTTGAGTTTTGTGTTGTGAAGTTTTTAAGTTTTTGGGTCAAGATTTGATGGATTATGGAATAAGGAGTGGCAAGAGACTAATCTTGGGGATTACCAAGGCACTCCAAGTTGAAATCCAGGGACAACCAAAAGCCTAAGTTTGGGGATGCCCCAGAAGGCATCCCCTCTTTCGTCTTCGTATATCGGTAACTTTACTTGAGGCTATATTTTTATCCACCACATGATATGTGTTTTGCTTGGAGAGTCTTGTATGATTTGAGTATTTGATTTTTAGTTTACCACAATCATCCTTGCTATACACACCTTTTGGGAGAGACACATATGAATCAAAATTTATTAGAATACTCTATGTGCTTCACTTATATCTTTTGAGCTAGATAATTTTGTTGTAGTGCTTCACTTATATTTTTTAGTGCGCGATGGTGGTTTTATTTTGTAGAAATAATTGATCTCTCATGCTTCACTTATATTATTTTGAGAGTCTTTTAGAACAGCGTGGTAATTTGCTTTGGCTATAAAATTAGTCCTAATATGATAGGCATTCAAGATGGGTATGATAAAAACTTTCATATAGAGTGCATTGAATACTATGATACTTCATAGATGTTTTGACATATAAAGGTGGTAATGTTAGAGTCATGCTAGTTGGGCAATTGTGAAATTGAGAAATACTTGTGTTAAAGTTGGCAAGTCCCGTAGCATGCACATATGGTAAACGTGTGTGACAAATTTGAAGCATGGGGTGTTCTTTGAGTGCTTTCCTTATGAGTGGCGGTCGGGGACGAGCGATGGTCTTTTCCTACCAATCTATCCCTCTAGGGGCATGAGTAGTAGTACTTTGCTTCGAGGGCTAATAAACTTTTGCAATAAGTATATGAATTCTTTATGACTAATGTGAGTCCATGGATCATACGCACTCTTACCTTTCCGCAATTTGCTAGCCTCTATAGTACCGTGCATTGCCCTTTCTGACCTCGAGAGTTGGTACAAACTTGGATGGTGCATCCAAACCCCATGATACGATACACTCTATCACACATAAGCCTCCTTATATCTTCCTCAAAACAGTCACCATACCTACCTATTATGGCATTTCCATAGCCATTCCGAGATATATTGCCATGCAACTTTCCACCGTTCCATTTATTATGACACGCTCCATTATTGTCATATTGCTTTGCATGATCATATAGTTGACATCATATTTGTGGCAAATCCACTTTCATAATTCTTTCATACATGTCACTCGTGATTCATCGCATATTCCGGTACACCACCGGAGGCATTCACATAGAGTCATATTTTTGTTCTAGTATCGAGTTGTAACATTGAATTTTGAGTAAATAAAAGTGTGATGATCATCATTATTAGAGCATTGTCCCATGTGAGGTGAAATAAAAAAAGAGAGGCCAAAGAAGCCCAAATAAAAAAAAGAGGCCAAAGAAGCCCAAACAAAAAATGAGAGAAAAAGAGAGAAGGGACAATGTTACTATCCTTTTCCCACACTTGTGCTTCAAAATAGCACCATGGTCTTCATGATAGAGAGTTTCTTATTTTGTCACTTTCATATAGTAGTGGGAATTTTTCATTATAGAACTTGGCTTGTATATTCCAGTGGTGGGCTTCCTCAAAATGCCCTAGGTCTTCGTGAGCAAGCAAGTTGGATGCACACCCACTTAGTTTCTTTTGATGAGCTTTCATACACTTATAGGTCTAGTGCATCCGTTGCATGGCAATCCCTACTCCTCGCATTGACATCAATTGATGGGCATCTCCATAGCCCGTTGATTAGCCACGTCAATGTGAGACTTTCTCCTTTTTTGTCTTCTCACCTAACCCCCATCATCATATGCTATTCCACCTATAGTGCTATATCCATGGCTTGCGCTCATGTATTGCATAAGGGTTGAAAAGGCTGAAGCGTTTTAAAAAGTATGAACCAATTGCTCAGCTTTTCATTGGGGTTATGCATGAGGGGAGCATTTTGTGTGACGAAAATGAAGCATCGCCAAACTATATGATTTTGTAGGGATAAGCTTTCTTTGGCTATGTTATTTTGATAAGACATAATTGCTTGGTTAGCATGCTTGAAGTATTACTATTTTTATGTCAATATCAAACTTTTATCTTGAATCTTTTGGATCTAAAAATTCATGCCACAATAAAGAGAATTACATTGGAAATTATGTTAGGGAGCATTCCACATCAAAATTTTGGTTTTTATCATTTACCTACTCGAGGACGAGCATGAATTAAGCTTGGGGATGCTTGATACGTCTCCAACTATCTATAATTTTTTATTGTTCCATGCTATTATATTATCTGTTTTGGATGTTTAATGGGCTTTATTATACCTTTTTATATTATTTTTGGGACTAACCTATTAACCAAAAGCCCAGTGCAAATTGCTGTTTTTTTTTGCCTATTTCAGTGTTTCACAGAAAAGGAATATCAAACGGAATCCAAACGGAATGAAACCTTCACGCAGATCATCTTTGGAACAAACGCAATCCAGGAGACTTGGAGTGGACATCAAGGAAGCAGCGAGGAAGCCATGAGGCAGGAGGGCACGACCCAAGGGGGTGGGCGCGCCCCTCGCAGCTCCACCAACCTACTTCTTTCGCCTATATATACTCTTATACCCTGAAACCTTCGGGGAGAGCCACGAAACACCTTTTCCACCGCCGCAACCATCTATACCTGTGAGATCCCATCTTGGGGCCTTTTCCGGCAATCTGCCGAAGGGGGACGACCACGGAGGACTTCTACATCAACACCATGGCCTCTCCGATGATGTGTGAGTAGTTTACCACAGACCTTTGGGTCCATAGTTATTAGCTAGATGGCTTCTTCTCTCTCTTTGGATCTCAATACAAAGTTCTCCTCGATCTTCTTGGAGATCTGTTCTATGTAACTCTTTTTGCGATGCGTTTGCCGAGATCGAATGAATTGTGGGTTTATGAACTTGATTATCTATGAATATTATTTGATTCCTCTCTGGATTCTTATATGAATCATTTGATATATTTGTAAGTCTCTTTGAATTATCGGTTTAGTTTGGCCTAGTAGATTGATCTTTCTTGCAATGGGAGAAGTGCTTAGCTTTGGGTTCAATCTTGCGGTGCTCAATCCCAGTGACAGAAAAAGGAAACGACATGTATTGTATTGTTGCCATCGAGGATAAAAAGATGGGGTTTATATCATATTGCTTGAGTTTATCCCTCTACATCATGTCATCTTGCCTAATGCATTACTCCGTTCTTATGAACTTAATACTCTATATGCATGCTGGATAGCGATCGATGTGTGGAGTAATAGTAGTAGATACAGAATCGTTTCAGTCTACTTGTCATGGACATGATGCCTATATTCATGATCATTGCCTTAGATATCATCATAACTATGCGCTTTTCTATCAATTGCTCGGCAGTAATTTGTTCACCCACCGTAATACATGCTATCTTGAGAGAAGCCACTAGTGAAACCTATGGCCCCCAGGTCTACTTTACATCATATAAGTTTCCAATCTACAATTCTAGTTTAGTATTTATTTTGCAATCTTTATTTTCCAATCTATACCACAAAAATACCTAAAATATTTATCTTACTATCTTTATCAGATCTCACTTTTGCAAGTGGCCGTGAAGGGATTGACAACCCCTTTATCGCATTGGTTGCAAGGTTCTTATTTGTTTGTGCAGGTACTAGGCGATTTGCGTGTAGTCTCCTACTGGATTGATACCTTGGTGTTCAAAAACTGAGGGAAAATACTTACGCTACTTTGCTGTATCATCCTTTCCTCTTCAAGGGAAAACCAACGCATGCTCAAGAGGTAGCAACTTGCTCATATATTCATCTGGTGCAACGTCCCCTACAGCCACTCCCGTGTCATGGACGGCCTTGTCGACGCCTCCAAGGAGCCCTTCGTCTACTTCTATGAGTGCTGAGTGCCGTTTTGGGGCTCTCCAGCGGACATCGTGCGTCACCTCACACAAGCGTCCGTCTATCACTACTGACCCGCGGTGAAGAACATCAAGTACGAGACATGCTACCCGTTCGCCATGCCAGAGTCACTGGAGGATCACCGCCGCCTGCTAGTCTTGGAGGAGGACGACAACATCTTCCTCTTGATCGTGGGCCGCCGGCCCATCTCTGTAGTGTGCGTCAGGGGCGACGCCGCTGACACTAACACTGACACTGACACGAGGCTGATGTACAGGTGCGTGCTCACTGTTACTACCCCTTAGAGGTATGTGGACGGCGACACTGGCTACATCAAGCTGACTAGGACTGTGCCGAGCTGGGACCTTCCCGCCGATGTGGACATGGAAGATGCATGGTATGATCCCCCCCCCAACGTGGTGCATGAGGACTCCAAGGAGGTTCACCTAGACATATGCGTTACCAAGTTAAATGTTGATCATTAGTCTTCGCTCAATGTAATCCTCTATCTAAGCATGTGGAGACTACCATGCATGATCTTGCTCTATTGGAGTATTGCACATGAATAAAAGTGTATCCATTTATGGTTTAGTCTAGAATCTTCCATGTATGAATTTTTACTACAGTACTGGTGAAAGACCTATGATGAACCATTTCTTACATCTCCTCTGCCCCCTTCCAAGTCATCCTGATTCAATCCCTTCATTTAGGTGTATAAGGGCATGGCTAATACTTAATAATATAGCCAACTGTTGACTATAAGAAAGTGCCATGTCATCTGTAGCTGATGTCTACTACGCAACTTTATTCTTGTAGACTCATGTTGGGCCTCCAAGCGCAGAGTTTTGTAGGACAGTAGCAATTTTCCCTCAAGTGGATGACCTAAGGTTTATCAATCCGTGGGAGGTATAGGATGAAGATGGTCTCTCTCAAATAACCCTACAACCAAATACAAGAAATCTCTTGTGTCCCCAACACACCCAGTACAATGGCAAATTGCATAGGTGCACTAGTTTGGCGAAGAGATGGTGATAAAAGTGTAATATTGATGGTAGAAATATATTTTTATAATCTAAATAAATAAAAACAGCAAGGTAGCAAATAGTAAACGGGCACAAAAACGGTATTCCAATGCTTGAAAATGAGGCCTAGGGTTCGTACTTTCACTAGTCCAACCTCTCAACAATGCTAATACAATTGGATCATATAACCACCCCTCAAAGTGCGATGAAAAATCACTCCAAAGTTCCTATCTAGCGAAGAACATAAGAATAAATTGTTTGTAGGGTACGAAACCACCTCAAAGCTATTCTTTCCGTTCGACCTATTCAAGAGTTCGTACTGAAATAACACAAAGCTATTATTTCCCTTCGATCTATCCTAGAGTTTGTACTAAAATAACACCAAAGCAAATTCATATTCATAATACTCAATCCAACACAAAGAACTTCAAAAAGTGCCCCAAGATTTCTACCGGAGAAACAAAGACAAGAACGTGCATCAACCCCTATGCATAGATTACCCCAATGTCACCTCGGGAATCCGCGAGTTGAGTTCCAAAACATATATCAAGTGAATCAAAATGATACCCCATTGTCACCACGAGTATTCAATTGCAAACCATATATCAAGTGCTCTCAAATCCATAAAAGTATTCAATCCGATAACAATGACATCTCAAAGGGAAAAACTCAATTAATCACAACAAGGTAGAGAGGGGAAAACACCATATGATTCGACTATATTAACAAAGCCCACGATACATCAAGATCGTGACATCTCAAGAACACAAGAGAGAGAGAGATTAAACACATACATACTGGTACAAACCCTCAGCCTTGAGGGTGGACTACTCCCTCCTCATTGTCGTGGCCGCCGGGATGATGAGGATGGCCACCGGTGATGATTCCCCCCTCTGGCAGGGTGCCGAAACAGGGTCTAGAATGGTTTTCGGTGGCTATAGAGCCTTGTGGCAGCAGAAATTCTTATCTAGGTTAACCCCTGATGGTTTCTCTATTTATAGGATTTTTTGGCGTCGGTTTCACGCTAAGATGGGCCTAGAGGTGAGCGCAACCCACCGGGGCACGGACAAGGGCCCGGGCGCGCCCCGGTGTCTTGTGCCCTACTCCTTCACCTTCTGGTCCTTCCACGAACCTCCGGGGGTCTCTTTTGTTCCAAAAAATCATCAAAAAGTTACAGCTCATTTGGAGAACTTTCATTTCTGCACAAGAAACAACACCACGGTAGTTCTGCTAAAAACAACGTCAGTCCGGGTTAGTTCCATGCAAATCATACCAAAACCATATAAATTGTTGTAAACATGGCATGAATACTTCACAAATTATAGATATGTTGGAGACATATCAGTAGCCAACATTTATAACAATCGATACTCAAAAACTAATTCTTAAAGATCATTTCTTGCAAAGCACAATAAGTGTTATTTCTTCACAAGTTTTGGATGCAGGTTGAATAGTTGGACGCTTTTGCTTGCAAGAGATACTCTTTTATCTATTTCAACCAAATGTTTGTGAGCTCTAGAGATGAAATAATATCCGAAGAAACCTATCGATACCCGTTACACATGAGATGACCCCCACATCCTTTGTCAAAATAAACAACTCCCCGATCAATGCATTTCAATGTTCCGTGCAACGCACGGGCACCTTACTATACATTAGCACAACCAAAAATTGAACTAACATTATATATAGTACGATAAATGCTGATGCATGTCACCTAAAATTATATCATTGAAAACTATGTTCAAATACGAACCCAACGATATGGTTTTTGTTGACATGCACTAACATTTTGTTAGTTAAATCTTCAGTCAAATTCAATGGGGGACTAATAAACCATGACCGATGTAGTACCGATGTAAAACCCAACCACTCCCAGTAATAAGTGGCCTGGTAAAATAAACGGACAAGCAACCATCACATCCCTCCGTATTTTTTGCATTTCATCTCTCTGTATTTACTTTCTCTAGTTCATCTCGCACACTCGATCCCTAGCTACTACTCCTAGTATCCCTAGCTACTACTCCTAGGGCAAGTTCTTTTGGCGGCTTAGAAAATAAGGGCATATACAATGGTGCTATCTTAAGAGTGACACGTAGGATAAATGATGAGGTGGAGGAGAGAGAACGCATAAGAAAAGGCGTGTCTTCTCTTATTTAAGGGAAGACAAGAGATGATCTCTTAGCACAATATGTCTCACCACGTTTCTAGGGATAGCTAGTTATTGAAGATAAGGCTAAGAGATAACCCATTGTAGACAATTTTGTTTGTCATCTCTAAATTACATGCAAGATTTAAGATAAGCCCGTCTTATCAACCACTGTACATGCCCTAAGCCGTCTCTTCCCCAGCTTTTCCCATAAGACTAGTCAAAGTGGAGAGTAACATTAAGGCGCCTCACTCATTTATTTGATCTTCTAAACTACTACTAGTACCTCCATCCTGGTTTATTCATCACCATTGTAATTTGTGCTAAATTTTGACCAAAGATTTAACTGATAAAATGTTAGTGCATGTGACATGCACAAACATTTCATTAGTTAAATTTATGGTCAAAATTTGACACAGATTACAATGGGGACCAATAAACTAGGATGGAGGTAGTAGTTATGGGATTACTACTAATCTAGAAGCCTAAAAGAACTGGCCCCTGGTACTCCTAGTAGTAGTACTCAAGTTGGAATTCCAATTGCACGACACAATTTGTTAGGCAAAAAATTCGATATAGGGTGTTGGAAGCGGTTTGCGAATTTGCATGCCTTCCCGACCAGTGAGATACTACTCTGTACAAAGTACAAATAGAGAAGTAACCACAGAGAAATAAGCTAAAAGTAAACAATCAAGCGAGCATTTTTGCATTTGTTTTGCATTGAACCATTTCACAATCTTGACTAGTGTTGTTTTTCTGCTTTTACAAAAACCGCATCGTAATGTTAAAACGTGCATTTGCGCGTACATAAGTAATAGTAGTACTTCCTCCATCTAGGTGTATAAGTCTTCGCTCCTCCTTGGTCACGGTGCACAACCAAATATAACTTATTCACCTGGACGGAGGGAGTAGCACAGTCTGCAAGCATATATAGAGAGAGACGTGTAGTGCGATAGTTGATGGATCACGGGTTCCGGCAAAACCCTTAAGGTTCGAACACTGGGGTTCGCACGAAGATCTCCCCCCTATCGATCCGCGTCCTAACTTAGCCTAGATCTCACGAACTAACTCAACGAACTCGCAATAGAAAGAACATGAGATTTATACTGGTTTGGGCCACCGTTGTGGTGTAATACCCTACTCCAGTGTGGTGGTGGTGGATTGCCTCTTGGGTTGAGGATGAACAGTAAAAAGGGAAGAACAGCCTCCTCAGGTTGAGGTGTTCTTATGTTTGGTGCCCTTGTGTGGCTGAGGATGATCTTGTATTCTCCCCCGCCTATGGTGGTGGCTAGTCCTATTTATAGAGGCCCTGGTCCTCTCACCAAATATTGAGCAGGAAGGGAGCCAACAACGACCAATTTGAAAGGGGACAGCTAGTACAAGCTATCCTGACAAAAGGTGGTCATCGCCTGCCAAAGGCTCTCGTGGTGACGCCGCCCTGGGCTCCATGGTGACCTATGTCTTGCCGTCGTTCTGGTCTTGGTCTCGTTGCACCAATATGGAAACCTTTGCATGATGCATCGGTACTCCGTGCCTGCGCTTGCCCCAGCACCAAAGAGGAAACAAGGACGCTGCGCGCGCTAGCAATCTCCTAGCGCCCGCCTGGCGTCGATCGTCATGTCTTATGTCACGAGCACCTCACGAGGTTTGCTCAACCTTGAACTCTCCGCCCCTCACGAGCCGGCCTGATGAGGCTGCTCCTGAGGAGGTCTTGTGTCGTCCGCCTTGATGGCTTGGCCCCTCGCGAGGGTCTTGATTCCTTGTTGATGAAGATGGGCCGTACAGGCCTGCCAGCAAAGCCATGCCATGGGCCGCAGGCAGGCAAGTCTAGGGACCCCCGTTCCTAGAACGCCGACAGTAGCCCCCGGGCCCAAGGTGTGCTCGGGCTTGGCTTTGAGGCGAAGCCAAGGGCCAAGTGTGGAGCGCTGCAGGCCCCACTAGCCTGCAGCCTCGGTCGACGCGTGGCGGTTGATTGGACGTGGGCGTCTCCGCTTCCCCACGCTACCTCGGCAACTACCTGACTGTCAAAAGGCTGGCGTGGACAACGTCCGCCCTCACTGTTTCCTTTTGCCTTGCTCAGATCCCCTTTCTTGCTTCCCGCTTCCGAAATCTTTAGATCCGCTCCCATCCTTTCCTGCATCAGCGACCCATGGCGCCCCAGAGAGTCAAGCACGCCTCGTTGCCGGTGTCGTCTGCGGCGAAGGCTTGGTACGAGCCTGCCCTCGACTCGCGCAACGTCTCGGAGAAAAACCTCGCCGCCACGCGCCTACTGATGGCCGGGGAGAGTAATGAAAGGGGGAAGACGGGGCTCCAGGTTGCCTCCGACGTGCCGAAGCCCGAGGGGAGCGCGTTCTTCCCCTTCTTCACGAGCAGTATCGCCGCCGGGTTGGTTCCTCCCTTCTCCGATATCTTCTATGAGGTCCTCGACCACTATGGGCTGCAGGCGCTGCATCTCCATCCCAACTCCGTCCTTCTCTTGTCCATCTTCTTCCTCCATGCCGGCGAGGGCCATATCTCCGGGTGCGCCAATTTCATCGGGCCATCAAGGTCAACTTGATCTCAAACACCGGGAAGACGGCCGACAACCTCAGGGCCAAATGGGTCATGATGAGCGCCAAGCGTGTCCACCCGCGCTTGGCGCTGCCGACGAAGAAGCCCCAGGCCGACAAGGTGTGGTCCTGCGCAAAGCTCACCGGCGAGTGGGCTATGTTGGTGCTGGAGCAGATGAAGTCCGACCTGAAGCCCGGCAATGCGAAGGCGGCGAGGATCACAGGGGCCATGCTCCCGAGGGAATTCCTGGCGCTACGTGTGGCCCTACTGCAGGCCCGTTCGCGCCCCTTGTGGGAACTCGGGGATGAAGAGGACAAGGTTCGCTTGAGCTTGGAGGCCTTGTCTAGCGAGGAGCTGACCGCAGCTCTCCGCCTCCAGGTCTGGGACGATCAGGAGTATCCTCTGAATGTCTTCACTCCCTTGTTCCGCCACAAGGACAGTGTGCTGATCGTGGCCTCCAAGCCGACTTTGACGGACAGGGTCTGTGTCGTGGTGGGCGCACGGCAGATGTCAAGGGATGGCTAAAGAGAGGAGGAGGCTCGAGGGCGCTGGTGGACTCCAGAGGCGAGGTTGGCATGAGCGGGCGCGGGACGCCGGACATACCCAGGTCCGGGGCTCTCCGGAGAGATAATATCCCTAGTCCTGACGAGTGTAGTTGTATGATTGATAGTACAATGTTGCTCCTGGAGCTATATGGAGGAGGAAGGAAGCTGGCCAAGGCTTAGGCAGTTCCCTCTCCTCGGGTGTTGCTAACTAGGTGCGTGCGATGGAATGAGTTCGCTTGTATGCGTGAGGGCTCCTGGGGGGTTTATAGGTCAACCCCCAGGGGTACAGTGGTAATGTTACAAGTCGGTGGGTCCGTATTATCGGTGTCCAGGGACCCAGGCTGGGTCCCGCTGAGGGCTTGTGGTTCGCCAAGTTCCCCTAGGTGCGGGCCCCACATGCCTAGGGGGACTGTGCACCGTCTTGTCGATTGTTAGGGTGTGACCGAGTCGAGTCATGTACAGTGCTCTCCGTCAGGTTGCCGCTTGCTGTCGTCAGCGGTGAAGGCGGGGGCACTATAGCCATGCCAACCCTGGTCAGCGGGTAGGTGAGGGGCACTGTTGCCACGTTCCTGCTGACCATAGGCATGGGCGGGGCACTGTTACCTTGGTCATCATTGATTGAAGTCTCATCCCATCATACGGCCTGGATGGGATGGGAGTTGACCCATGGCTGGATTGCGTAGCACACCACGGGTGGTGCTGGCTTGTTGAGGAGGCTTAGGTTGTGCCGGGTTCGGCTATCTCGCGCTAGTTGTTGGGGCCGAGTCGACGCGTCTTGACGGGTCGGCTAGTCTGGCCAGTTTGTGGGGCTTGGCCGGGTCGAGCGACCCCGCCAAGCGCGTGCCGGTATTGAGGGGCAGTGCCAACCTTGTCATTTTTGAAGAGGATCCGGGTTCCGTTGCCTGCCCGTGGTCCATCCCCCCGACAGTAGTCCCCGAAGCTGTGAAGGTCCGATGTCTTCGGATGAGTGGGCCTTCGCAGTTTCCCCCTTAAGCAAGGTGGATTCTGCGAGTGCCGGGTCCGGCAACACCCACTGTGTGCCGGTTTTCTCGGAAACCGGATCGTGGCATCCTGGCCGTGGCAGGACCGAGAAGTCCGCTGAATCTTGGGGCAATCCCTCGGGCTTCGTGCGGGCGCCACGTGGTGCCCGGAAGTTGGAGGGGCCTGAGAGGCCATGCGCGCGACGGGTCCGGGCGGCGGGTTGGGGCCCACTGTCGTGCGCCCTTGGCCCAAGAGCGCGGATTTATTGCGGCGTCTGGGGGCCGGTTGCTCTTCCCCGGGCAGTTACTGCGCGTGTACGTGCGCACTTATTGCGGGGTAGTGGAACGGGCGCGTGCAGACAATCCCACTTCCCCACTTTCCCACGTTCAAACTAAGGGTTATAAATTGGGGGGCAGGGGGGCAGCGGACATTATTCTCGCTCGTGCCCTCCAGTCCCTTTGCTCTTGCTCCGCTCTTCGCAACTGACGCACTGCGGCGCCCACTGCCCCGAGCGGTATCTCTTCGCCGTCCATCTACCTTCTCTTCTTCCTCCGATCATGTCGCTGCCATCGGGCTCCTAGATGGGCTCGAATGTCACCTCTGAGGACATCACCCAACTCCGGGCGACGCGGCGCCTGCCATGGGAGACAGACGTCGGCGTCCGCCTGCTGCGCGGCGAGCAGAGGCCTCGGCCCGAGGGGAAGGAGCGCGTGGTCTTCCTCACGCACTTCGAGCGCGGGTTTGGGCTGCCGGCGAGCACCTTCTTCCGCGCGTTCCTGGAGTTCTTCGGGCTCCAGCCGCATCATCTTGGCGCCGACGCCATCATCCAGCTCCCCGGCTTTGTCACCCTTTGCAAGGGGTACCTGGGGGTCGAGCCTACGATCGACCTCTAGGCAGGCTTCTTCTCCTTGAAGCACCAGGGCCCGTCGGCCGGGGAGTTCGCCGATTGCGGCGCTGCCATCATCTCGAAGCGGTCGGGGGCGGACTTCCCCAAGATCCCGCTGGAGGATTCTGCCAAGAAGTGGCAGAACTCCTTCTTCTACGTCTGCAACCATGGTGAGAATCGCATCAATCTTCCGGCCTTCGCCATCGTGCCGCCGCGGGCGAAGATGAACTGGGGCTACTCGCCTAGGCACCCGTCGCAGGAGATCGTCAATCTCTGCGAGCGGGTGACGGTGATGAGGACGCAGGAGGGGCTCACCGGCACCGACCTCCTAGCCGCGTTCGTCCGAAGCCGGGTCCTTCCGCTTCAGGGGCGCTCCTTCCTCATCGGCGAAATGGTCGGCCTTCAAGACCCCAACCGCATGGGGTCGATGCGGCTGTCCGCGGAGCTGATCACACGCGACGTGAATGGCATCTCCAAGGCCAACCTTGGCGAGGACTGGTGGTTCGGCAAGGCACCGTACAGCCAGTCGAACCCGGCGCCGTAGGTGAGTGCCCGGTCTTCTTACTTTTCCCCTGTGCACCTTCTCATTCATCCTAACACAACGCATGAGATACTTATGAACGCGATTCTCCATCCTTACGCCCGGGCCCCGTCGCAGGTGACGCTGGTGGCGCCAGAGGAGCCCGCGGCTCATGGCGAGGAGGAGGAGGCCGAGTCCGACGCCGGCGTTGGGCGTCGCGCAGGTAAGTCTTATGCTCTTTTCTAGCGGCGGGCGCTGGCGCACTGTAACACCCCGGATGTAACTTTCCCAATTTGTACTCCAACTCTTGCCGTTTCCGGTGTTAAGTTATATTTATTTCCTCGGGTTCGGGTCTTTGTCTCCGTGTGTTGTTGTCTTTTTCATGCATCTCATATCATGTCATCATGTGCATTGCATTTGCATCCGTGTTCGTCTCATGCATTCGAGCATTTTCCCCGTTGTCCGTTTCGCATTCCGGCGCTTCGTTCTCCTCCGGTGGTCATTTCTAGCTTTCTTTCATGTGTGGGGATTAAACATTTCCATATTGGACCGAGACTTTCCAAGCGGCCTTGGTTTACTACCGGTAGACCGCCTGTTAAGTTTCGTATCATTTGCACTTCGTTTGACACTCCAACGGTTAACCGAGGGACCGAAAAGGCCTCGTGTGTGTTGCAGCCCAACACCCCTCCAATTTGGCCCAAAACCCACCAAACTCTGCTCCATGTCCTAGAGCATTCGATCACGATCACGTGGCCGAAAATCGCACCTCATTTGGACTCTCCTAGCTCCCTCTATGCCTATATAAAGGCCTCTCCCCGAAATCCCGGATCCCCTCCTCCTCAAACCCTAGATCCAACCCATCGCGCTGCGCCGGACAAAACCAGCGCCGACGGACACGTCCGCTGCGCCCGTCCGCCGCCACGTGGCGTGCTGCCATTCGCCGCCTCCGCCGCCCCACTTTGCCACCGCCGCCGGCTCGGGAGGCCCAGGAGGGGCCCCCGAGGCCCAGTCGCCCGGCCGCCACCGCACGGGGCGTCGCCTCCGCCCCGCCGCCCCGAGAGCCCGACCCCCGCCGCCTTGCTCCTTCTCGCCGGCATATGAGGTTCTTTATCTTGGTCATATCATCTCTGCCAAGGGCATTGTCGTGAATCCTGAGAAGGTGTCTGCAATTGTGAATTGGGAACCTCCTCAGAACGTGAAGCAACTCCGCAGTTTTCTCGGTCTCGCAAGCTATTGCCGAAGATTCGTTGAAAACTTTTCTAAGATTGCGAAGCCTCTCTCAAATCTTCTCCAGAAGCACGTCAAGTACGTTTGGTCTCCGGAGTGTGATATTGCTTTCAACACTTTGAAAGACAAATTGATCACTGCTCCAGTTCTGACTCCGCCTGATGAATCCAAGCCGTACGAGGTCTTTTGTGATGCCTCTATCCAAGGTCTTGGTGCAGTATTGATGCAAGAGAAGAAAGTTGTTGCTTATACATCTCGCCAGTTGAAGCCTAATGAGAAGAACTACCCCACTCATGATCTCGAGTTGGCGGTAGTTGTGCATGCTCTTTTGACTTGGAGACATCTTCTATTGGGAAGAAAAGTGGATATTTTCACTGATCACAAGAGTCTCAAGTACATCTTCACTCAGCCTAATCTCAACCTCAGGAAAACTCGATGGGTCGAAATGTTTCAAGAGTATAATCCGAGTATCGAGTATACTCCAGGCAAGGCCAATGTGATTGCTGACGCTTTGAGCAGGAAGGCTTACCGCAACAGTCTTATTCTCAAGCCTTACCAACCCGAGCTTTGTGAAGCTTTCCGCAAACTTAATCTGCAAGTTGTTCCTCAAGGTTTCCTCGCCAACCTTCAAGTCTCTCCTACCTTAGAAGACCATATTCGCCAAGCCCAGCTTCTTGATGCTATGGTGAAAAAGGTGAAGATTGGGATTGCCAAGAGTCAGTCCAAGTACAAGTGCTACCGCCTTGATGACAAGGACACTCTCTTCTTCGAGGATCGTATTGTTGTGCCCAAAGGTGACCTCCGAAAAGTGATCATGAACGAGGCTCACAATTCTCTCCTCTCCATCCACCCTGGGAGCACGAAGATGTATCAGGACCTTAAGCAAGCTTATTGGTGGACTCGAATGAAGCGCGAGATCGCTCAATTCGTGAATGAATGTGATGTCTGTAGAAGAGTGAAGGCAGAACACCAAAGGCGAGCGGGTCTCCTCCAACCTCTTGCCATTCCAGAATGGAAGTTTGACCACATTGAGATGGAGTTCGTGATTGGGTTTCCAAAGTCCAAGCGTGGCAATGATGCTATATTCGTTGTCATCGACAAACTCACCAAAGTGGCTCATTTTCTTCCTATCAAAGAGTCGATCACTGCAGCTCAATTGGCAGAACTCTATACCTCTCGAATTGTCTCTCTGCACGGTATTCCTCAAGTGATCTCTTCAGACCGTGGCAGCATCTTTACCTCGAAGTTTTGGGATTCTTTTCAGAAGGCCATGGGCACCAACATCCGCTTCAGCACAGCTTTCCATCCTCAAACAAGTGGTCAAGTCGAGCGTGTCAACCATATTCTTGAAGATATGCTCAGGGCTTGTGTGATCTCCTTCGGCATGAAGTGGGCGGATTGTCTTCCTTATGCTGAATTCTTCTACAACAACAGTTTTCAAGCAAGTTCGGGCAAGGCCCCATTTGAAATTCTGTATGGCAGGAAGTGCCGTACCCCTCTCAACTGGTCTGAAACCGGTGAACGTCAGCTTTTGGGTAATGACTTAATCACAGAGGCAGAAGAAATGTGCAAAGTCATTCGAGATAACCTCAAAGCAGCCCAATCCCGCCAGAAGAGCTACTATGATAGTAAGCACCATGATTTGGCTTTCGAGATCGGAGATCATGTTTACCTCCGTGTCTCTCCTATGAAAGGTACTCGTCGCTTCGGTATCAAAGGGAAGCTTTCCCCCAGATATGTGGGACCTTTCAAGATTGTCAGCAAGAGAGGCGACCTCGCCTATCAACTCGAGCTTCCTTCAAACTTTGCAAATGTTCATGACGTGTTCCATGTCTCTCAGCTTCGAAAGTGCTTCTAGACTCCTGACCCCACAGTCAACTTCGAGGACATTGAGCTCCAAGAAGATCTCTCTTATCGTGAGCACCCAGTTGCTATTCTCGAAGAGACTGAAGGCAAGACTCGCAACAAGTCAATCAAATTTCTCAAAGTCAAGTGGTCACACCATTCCGACCGTGAAGCTACCTGGGAACGCGAGGATCACCTCCGTTCTGAGTACCCGGCGTTCTTTCAGTCCTAGATCTCGGGACGAGATCCTTTCTTAGTGGTGGAGTGTTGTAACACCCCGGATGTAACTTTCCCAATTTGTACTCCAACTCTTGCCGTTTCCGGCGTTAAGTTATATTTATTTCCTCGGGTTCGGGTCTTTGTCTCCGTGTGTTGTTGTCTTTGTCATGCATCTCATATCATGTCATCATGTGCATTGCATTTGCATACGTGTTCGTCTCATGCATTCGAGCATTTTCCCCGTTGTCCGTTTTGCATTCCGGCGCTTCGTTCTCCTCCGGTGGTCATTTCTAGCTTTCTTTCATGTGTGGGGATTAAACATTTCCGGATTGGACCGAGACTTGCCAAGCGGCCTTGGTTTACTATCGTAGACCGCCTGTCAAGTTTCATATCATTTGGACTTCGTTTGACACTCCAACGGTTAACCGAGGGACCAAAATGGCCTCGTGTGTGTTGCAGCCCAACACCCCTCCAATTTGGCCCAAAACCCACCAAACTCTGCTCCATGTCCTAGAGCGTTCGATCACGATCGCGTGGCCAAAAACCGCACCTCATTTGGACTCTCCTAGCTCCCTCTATACCTATATAAAGGCCTTTCCCCGAAATCCCGGATCCCCTCCTCCTCAAACCCTAGATCCAACCCACCGCGCTGCGCCGGACAAAACCAGCGCCGACGGACACGTCCGCCGCGCCCGTCCGCCCCCATGTGGCGTGCTGCCATTCGCCGCCTCCGCCGCCCCACTTCGCCACCGCCGCCAGCCCGGGAGGCCCAGGAGGGGCCCCCGAGGCCCAGTCGCCCGGCCGCCGCCGCCCGGGGCGTCACCTCCGCCCCGCCGCCCCGAGAGCCCGACCCCCACGCCTTGCTCCTTCTCGCCGGCGAGCTGGAGCCCGCGCCGGCCACCGCCTCCTCGCCGGCCGAGCCCGCCGCCTCGCCCGGCCGCCGCCGCCTCCGCGCCCGGCCGCCGCCTCCGCCGACGCCGCCGCCTCGCCTGGCCCGCGCCCCGCCGCTGCCGCCTCGCTCCGACCACCGGCGCCGTCTCCGGCGGTGAACAGTACCCCGGCCACGCCTCGGTTCGCGTGCCCACCGAAGAAACCCTAGATCTGGTTGTTATTTTTTTCTCTGAGTCCCAGAATTCTTAGCTCGTAGACCCATGTTGGCGGCTCCGTAACTTTGCATCCGTAGCTCCGATTCATGCATATTGCATATCAAAATGTTCATCTTAGAGAGTACATCATTTCATTCCATTGCATCGTTTTCATTTGAGTTCATCTTGATGCCCGAAATGCTGTTAGATGAGGGCTACTTGAGTTAATTGTCAGATCTGTTACTTCATTTAGCACTTTTGTCATTTTTGCCATGATTAATGTGTGCATGATATGCCCGTAAGTTCTTCATGTGTTTTGTTAAGGATTTTTTCATCTTTCCAGAGGTGCAACCCATGTATTTTTAGGATGTGTGTGGTGACTTGTGCAAGCTTGCAAAGTGGTGCACTTGCTAATTCTGTTTTCAGGGACTTAGTAATTTCACGAAGTCCTGGGATTGTTTAGTTCACGATGCCATATGTTCATGCTATTTCCTAGTGATCCGTGCCTCTTTTGAGGATGATCAGTAAAGGACTTTTGTTAATATTGTAGTGCTCTATCCATCCATGTCTTTGTTTGAAATTATGGAGCATCCTAGCTTGAGTCAATCGAGCTCTACTTTTGCTTCGTTGTGAATCTGGGCAGATCGTCAACTTGTTTGCGATTTTGCCGATGTTATTGTAGTTGATCCGTGCATGCTATGCCATTGTTCTTGCCATGTCTAGCTTGAATTTTGTGCCTTCTTGACAGATGTATGCTTGTTTTGCCATGGCTTGCACCGTGGTGAGTGCATCGAGCTCGTAAACATGCCTTCATGAGTTATGTTTCGGCATGTCCCAGTTTTCACTAAGTCTGAAAACTGATTATGTTTTTGCTATGTTTGTGTGCTTGTTAGTATATTTTGTGATCCCTTTTGGCTCAAGGTCACTAAGGGACTTTTGTTAAGCTTGTTGAGTAGCTCCATGCCATGTCTTTCTTTGTCATGTTCAGGTCCGGTAGCATGTTGTTTTGTTGCTCCGAAGAGGGCTATATGATCTGAAATTCCAGACAAGCGTTAATTTCACTAAGTCTGAGATCTGATTTACCATTTGCATTTTTTCCATGCTTGTTTGAACCTCCTAATGGATGAATTGGCCGTAGCTCAGTGCTAGACTTTTGTTAAGCATCTTGTGTGCATCCCTGCCATGTATTTTGTTGTCATGTTTGGTGGCTGTAGCATGTTCATCTCATTGCATTTATATGCCTACTTGCTGTAAATCGCAGACCGGTGTCATTTTTGAATCGCTTGCCATTTCCAAACCGCAACTCCGATTCCGGCGTTCTTTATATCGTTTTCAAGCGATTTCATCTCATCTTTCCAGTGGCACCGTTGGAATTCCAAGTTGAGGCCAGGTTCATGCATTTCCTGTCATATCTTTCATTTTGCATCCCGCATCGCATCCCGCATAGCATATCATCATTTCATCATATTGCTTGAGTTTGCACGTGGTTGATTGTATCCTTGTTGCTTGTTTGTCTTGTTTGGGTAGAGCCGGGAGACGAGTTCGCTAACGAGGAGCCCGTTGAGTTTGCTTTGAGGATCCAGTCAACTCTGACAACTGTGCAGGCAAGATGATCATACCCTCGAAATCACTACTATCTTTGCTATGCTAGTTTGCTCGCTCTTTTGCTATGCCATTGCTACGATGCCTACCACCTGCTTGCAAGCCTCCCAAATTGCCATGTCAAACCTCTAACCCACCATTGTCCTAGCAAACCGTTGATTGGCTATGTTACCGCTTTGCTCAGCCCCTCTTATAGCGTTGCTAGTTGCAGGTGAAGATTGGAGGCCGTTCCTTGTTGGAACATTTTATTTACTTGTTGGGATATCATTATATTGCTATGTTATCTTAATGCATCTATGTGCTTGGTAAAGGGTGGAAGGCTCGGCCTCTCGCCTAGTGTTTTGTTCCACTCTTGCCGCCCTAGTTTCCGTCATATCGGTGTTATGTTCCCGGATTTTTGCGTTCCTTACGCGGTTGGGTTATAATGGGAACCCCTTGATAGTTCGCCTTGATTAAAGATTTTCCAGCAATGCCCAACATTGGTCTTACCATTTGCCACCTAGACTTTTCTTTCCCTTGGGTTCTGCAGACTCAAGGGTCATCTTATTTTAACCCCCCCCCCCCGGGCCAGTACTCCTCTAAGTGTTGGTCCGACCGAGTAGACTGCAGGGCCACCTCGGGGCAACTTGAGGGCTGGTTTTACTCGTAGGATGTCTCATCTGAGTGTGCCCTGAGAAAGAGATATGTGCAGCTCCTATCGGGATTTGTCGGCACGTTCGGGCGGTGTTGCTGGTCTTGTTTTAACCTGTCGAAGTGTCTTGAGTTACCGAGATACCGAGTCTGATCGGAACATCTTGGGAGGAGGTCTATTCCTTCGTTGACCATGAGAGCTTGTCATGGGCTAAGTGGGGACTCCCCTGCAGGGATTGAACTTTCGAAAGCCGTGCCCCGCGGTTATGGGCAGATGGGAATTTGTTAATGTCCGGTTGTAGATAACTTGAACCTTAATTTAATTAAAATGTATCAACCGAGTGTGTTACCGTGATGGCCTCTTCTCGGCGGAGTCCGGGAAGTGGACACGGTGTTGGAGTAATGCTTGCACAGGTTGTTCCTCTAGATTCTCGCTCGCGCTTGCCTCCTCTTCTCGCTCTCTTTTGCGAATAAGTTAGCCACCATATATGCTAGTCGCTTGCTGCAGCTCCACTTATATTTGCCCTACCCCTTCCTATAAGCTTAAATAGTCTTGATCGCGAGGGTGTGAGATTGCTGAGTCCCTGTGGCTCACATATACTATAACTCCAGATGCAGGTCCAGGTGTTTCCGCTCCAGGTGACGAGTACGAGCTCAAGTGGGAGTTCGACGAAGACTCTCAACGATTACTATGTTTCCTTTCCCGATGATCAGTAGTGGTGCCCAGTTGGGGGTGATTGGGACCGTGTCGCATGTTGGGTTCTCTTTTATTTTGGCGCCGTAGTCAGGCCATGAGTGTTTGGATGATGTAATGTTATTCATGTACTTGTTTGATGTGGCGAGTGTAAGCCAACTATGTTATCTCCCTTTTTATTATTATTACATGGGATGTTGTGAAGATTGCCTAACTTGCGACATATGCCTTCAATGCGATTATATCTCTAAGTCGTGCCTCGACACGTGGGAGCTATAGTCGCATCGAGGGTGTTACAAGTTGGTATCAGAGCCTTCCCCGACCTTAGGAGCCCATTGCTTGATCGTTTTTAGCGGCCGAGTTGTGTCTGGAAAAATGTTTTGAGTCATTTAGGAATTATATATCGGAGAGTTTAGGAATTCTCTTTACTTCCCAGTCTCCTCATCGCTCTGGTAAGGCATCCTGATGTAGAGTTTTGACTCTTCTCTTCTCAAATTTCACTAATTTTTTTTAGGATCACGCGAGTATCTTGGAATCGTTCCGATGGTTTTATGATGAGAACATTGACTTGGTGCCTCCTGTCAGGGGTTTAGTGGAAGTGTCCCGGGGAGTTGAGCTCTGAGGTGTTGTCATCATAAATTTATCGTTGCGGTTCTGGAATACCTGAGTCTAGTACGCCGACATCGAAAATCTCTTTTATGCAGTTCGTTGGTGAGATAACCTTGACGCCACCCAGTACTGGGGCGGGAGTTCGGGAGTATCGCCATAACTTGTATAACGGATGCTTTTCGAAGGTTGAGGTAGATGGTTTCCGAAGGTTTCTTGGTTATGTGTTGAAGGATGGATACAGCTGGATGTAGGATTTGCTAGTTTGGGTGAGATATTATGCTTCCCCTGTATCCCCAACACCTGATTGCATAACCGGAAAGGTTCGGGAGTTTCATAGGTGGGAATTCTAGTAGCTCTAGTTTTTCTTCCACGGATATTGGTTTGAGATTGGGATTTCTTACCGATTATTCGTTCTTGATCCGTACCTTGTTGATTTATTTCTCTACCTTAATTCTACGTGGCTTCTCAATTTATGGATATGTGACCATTTCAAGAGGAATGCATTCGTTCATTTTGTTCGGATGTGAAGACTATATGTTGCAATTTTCATTCCGTTGGATTCAGCTTCAATATTTATCTGTCAATGTGCTAATGGTGGTCAACCTCTTCAGGATGGCTCCTCCAATGCGCACGACTCCGAATCCTGATCCGTCTCCACCCCCACCTCCTCCAGAGGCATGGCAAGCTGTGATGGCCGCAACCAATGCAAATACACAGCTGATCATGCAAATTCTTCAAGAGCGCAATCAAGGCAGTCATGGGAATCAAGGCAGCAATCAGAGTCACTTTGCTACACTGAACCAGTTCCTTGCTAACGGGCCAAAGACTTTCAGCAATTGTGTTGAGGCAACCGATGCTGACGATTGGCTTGTGGATCTGTGCAAGCATTTCGAGTGCAGTAACGTCAGGCCTGAGGACTTTGTCAAGTTCACTTCCTTCCAACTCAAAGATCAAGCTGCAGAATGGTTCCAGCAGTACAAGGACTCCAGAGGTGGACGTGTTATCACTTGGGATGATTTCCGTCGAGATTTCCGAGCTCATCATATTCCTCAGAGCGTGGTTGAAAGCAAGCGTGAGGAATTCCGCAATCTGAAGCAAGGCTCTTTGTCTGTCTATGACTACAACAAGTTGTTCCAGAAGCTCTCCCGCTTTGCTAAGCAGGATGTCCCTGATGAGAAGAGCATGATATACCAGTTCAGGGGTGGTCTCAGAGAAGAAATTCAGCTAGCTCTTGTCCTCTTCGAGCCCTTGAGATACGATGAGTTCTACAACATGGCACTGAAGCAAGAGGCTGCTCAGTTGAGGTGTGATGCTTCCAAGAAGTGAGTCAGAGATGTTACTCCTTCTTCCTCTACTTAAGTGGCCAAGCAGCAGAAGTTTTGGCTTCCTCCTCCTCCGTTCCGTCAGCCGTATCAGCAGAAGAGCAAAGGTGGCAGTGGTTCTTCCCACCCACCCAACCCTGGCTTTCAGAACAAGACTTCGTCTCAAGCTCCAAGATCGAGTGCTCCGTATCACCGTCCGCTTTCAGAGGTCACGTGCAACAAGTGCCAACAGAAGGGTCACTATGCCAACAAGAGACTCAACCAGAGGCGTCTTCCTCCTCCTCCTCCTGTCAGATCGACAAGTACAGCTGTGGTCAAGCATAACCCCAAGCATGCCAAGGTCAACTTGATGAACGCAGCTCAGGCAGAGGACTCGTCAGATGTGATCATGGGTAACCTTCCTATTAACGATGTTCCTGCAAAAGTTCTTTCTGACACTGGTGCATCGCATTCCATTTTGTCATGCCCTTTTGCATCGAAGCACAATGTGGATACCGAGATTATGCCCAAAGTCATGCAAGTTGTTTCTCCCGGCAAGCTTTTGACTTCTGGTTTGGTTGCTCCCGATATCTCTATCACATTGGGTGATTACAAGTTTCTCTCTTCTCCGGTGGTTCTTGGTAACTCGGATATTGATCTTATTCTCGGAATGGATTGGCTTTCTAAACACAAGGCTCATCTTGATTGTGCAGCCAGGCAGATTCAATTGACTCATTCGTCTGAGGATGTAATTGTCTTTGCCGCTCGTGATGATACTATCCATCTGTTTTCTCTCAATGAGAAGGGTGAATTGGATGCCATCTCTCAAATTCCAGTCGTTTGCGAATATCAAGACGTCTTTCCAGAAGAGCTCCCAGGATGCCTCCGCACCGGCCAGTTGAATTCGTTATTGATCTTGAGCCTGGCACGGAACCTGTGTGCAAACGTCCTTACAAGCTCGGACCTGAAGAGTTGAAGGAGCTGAAGAAGCAACTCGATATGCAAGAGAAAATGGGTCTCATCCGGCCTAGTTCTTCTCCGTGGGGTTGTGGTGTTCTTTTTGTGAAGAAGAAGGATGGAACGGACCGACTTTGTGTTGATTACCGTCCAGTGAACAAGAAGACCATCAAGAACAAATACCCACTTCCCAACATCAATGAGCTGTTCGAACAACTCAAAGGTGCCCAAGTATTCTCCAAGCTTGATCTCCGTATGGGTTATCACCAGATACGAATTCGTGAAGAAGATATTCCCAAGACAGCATTCAGAACAAGCTTTGGTTCATATGAATACACTGTCATGTCTTTTGGCCTCGCCAACGCTCCTCCGACGTTCTCTCGCATGATGAACTTCATCTTCAACGCCTACACCAATGACTTCGTTTTGGTCTATCTCGACGACATTCTGGTTTTCTCGAAGAACAAGGAAGATCATGCCAAGCACTTGCGTTTGGTTCTTGATAAGCTCAGAGAACATCAGTTCTACGCCAAGTTCTCCAAGTGTGAATTTGGCTCGATGAGGTTCTTTATCTTGGTCATATCATCTCTGCCAAGGGCATTGCCGTGAATCCTGAGAAGGTGTCTGCAATTGTGAATTGGGAACCTCCTCAGAATGTGAAGCAACTCCGCAGTTTTCTCGGTCTCGCAAGCTATTGCCGAAGATTCGTTGAAAACTTTTCTAAGATCGCGAAGCCTCTCTCAAATCTTCTCCAGAAGCACGTCAAGTACATTTGGTCTCCGGAGTGTGATATTGCTTTCAACACTTTGAAAGAGAAATTGATCACTGCTCCAGTTCTGACTCCGCCTGATGAATCCAAGCCGTACGAGGTCTTTTGTGATGCCTCTCTCCAAGGTCTTGGCGCAGTATTGATGCAAGAGAAGAAAGTTGTTGCTTATACATCTCGCCAGTTGAAGCCTAATGAGAAGAACTACCCCACTCATGATCTCGAGTTGGCGGCAGTTGTGCATGCTCTTTTGACTTGGAGACATCTTCTATTGGGAAGAAAAGTGGACATTTTCACTGATCACAAGAGTCTCAAGTACATCTTCACTCAGCCTAATCTCAACCTCAGGCAAACTCGATGGGTCGAAATGATTCAAGAGTATAATCCGAGTATCGAGTATACTCCAGGCAAGGCCAATGTGATTGCTGACGCTTTGAGCAGGAAGGCTTACTGCAACAGTCTTATTCTCAAGCCTTATCAACCCGAGCTTTGTGAAGCTTTCCGCAAACTTAATCTGCAAGTTGTTCCTCAAGGTTTCCTCGCCAACCTTCAAGTCTCTCCTACCTTAGAAGACCAGATTCGCCAAGCCCAGCTTCTTGATGCTATGGTGAAAAAGGTGAAGATTGGGATTGCCAAGAGTCAGTCCAAGTACAAGTGCTACCGCCTTGATGACAAGGACACTCTCTTCTTCGAGGATCGTATTGTTGTGCCCAAAGGTGACCTCCGTAAAGTGATCATGAACGAGGCTCACAATTCTCTCCTCTCCATCCACCCTGGGAGCACGAAGATGTATCAGGACCTTAAGCAAGCTTATTGGTGGACTCGAATGAAGCGCGAGATCGCTCAATTCGTGAATGAATGTGATGTCTGCAGAAGAGTGAAGGCAGAACACCAAAGGCCAGCGGGTCTCCTCCAACCTCTTGCCATTCCAGAATGGAAGTTTGACCACATTGAAATGGACTTCGTGACTGGGTTTCCAAAGTCCAAGCGTGGCAATGATGCTATATTCGTTGTCATCGACAAACTCACCAAAGTGGCTCATTTTCTGCCTATCAAAGAGTCGATCACTGCAGCTCAATTGGCGGAACTCTATACCTCTCGATTGTCTCTCTGCACGGTATTCCTCAAGTGATCTCTTCAGACCGTGGCAGCATCTTTACCTCGAAGTTTTGGGATTCTTTTCAGAAGGCCATGGGCACCAACATCCGCTTCAGCACAGCTTTCCATCCTCAAACAAGCGGTCAAGTCGAGCGTGTCAACCAGATTCTTGAAGATATGCTCAGGGCTTGTGTGATCTCCTTCGGCATGAAGTGGGAGGATTGTCTTCCTTATGCTGAATTCTCCTACAACAACAGTTTTCAAGCAAGTTCGGGCAAGGCCCCATTTGAAATTCTGTATGGCAGGAAGTGTCGTACCCCTCTCAACTGGTCTGAAACCGGTGAACGTCAGCTTTTGGGTAATGACTTAATCACAGAGGCAGAAGAAATGTGCAAAGTCATTCGAGATAACCTCAAAGCAGCCCAATCCCGCCAGAAGAGCTACTATGATAGTAAGCACCGTGATTTGGCTTTCGAGATCGGAGATCATGTTTACCTCCGCATCTCTCCTATGAAAGGTACTCGTCGCTTCGGTATCAAAGGGAAGCTTGCCCCCAGATACGTGGGACCTTTCAAGATTGTCAGCAAGAGAGGCGACCTCGCCTATCAACTCGAGCTTCCTTCAAACTTTGCAAATGTTCATGACGTGTTCCATGTCTCTCAGCTTCGAAAGTGCTTCAAGACTCCTGACCGCACCGTCAACTTCGAGGACATTGAGCTCCAAGAAGATCTCTCTTATCGTGAGCACCCAGTTGCTATTCTCGAAGAGACTGAACGCAAGACTCGCAACAAGTCAATCAAATTTCTCAAAGTCAAGTGGTCACACCATTCCGACCGTGAAGCTACCTGGGAATGCGAGGATCACCTCCGTTCTGAGTACCCGGCGTTCTTTCAGTCCTAGATCTCGGGACGAGATCCTTTCGTAGTGGTGGAGTGTTGTAACACCCCGGATGTAACTTTCCCAATTTGTACTCCAACTCTTGTCGTGTCTGGCGTTAAGTTATATTTATTTCCTCGGGTTCGGGTCTTTGTCTCTGTGTGTTGTTGTCTTTTTCATGCATCTCATATCATGTCATCATGTGCATTGCATTTGCATACGTGTTCATCTCATGCATTCGAGCATTTTCCCCGTTGTCTGTTTTGCATTCCGGCGCTTCGTTCTCCTCCGGTGGTCATTTCTAGCTTTCTTTCGTGTGTGGGGATTAAACATTTCCGGATTGGACCGAGACTTGCCAAGCGGCCTTGGTTTACTACTGGTAGACCGCCTGTCAAGTTTCGTATCATTTGGACTTCGTTTGACACTCCAACGGTTAACCGAGGGACCAAAAAGGCCTCATGTGTGTTGCAGCCCAACACCCCTCCGATTTGGCCCAAAACCCACCAAACTCTGCTCCATGTCCTAGAGCGTTCGATCACGATCGCGTGGCCGAAAACCGCACCTCATTTGGACTATCCTAGCTCCCTCTATGCCTATATAAAGGCCTTTCCCCGAAATCCCGGATCCCCTCCTCCTCAAACCCTAGATCCAACCCACCGCGCTGCGCCGGACAAAACCAGCGCCGACGGACACGTCCGCCGCACCCGTCCGCCGCCACATGGCGTGCTACCATTCGCCGCCTCCGCCGCCCCACTTCGCCACCGCCGCCGGCCCGGGAGGCCCAGGAGGGCCCCCCGAGGCCCAGTTGCCCGGCCGCCGCCACCCGGGGCGTCGCCTCCGCCCCGCCGCCCCGAGAGCCCGACCCCCACACCTTGCTCCTTCTCGCCGGCGAGCCGGAGCCCGCGCCGGCCACCGCCTCCTCGCCGGCCGAGCCCGCCGCCTCGCCCGGCCGCCGCCGCCTCCGCCGCCGCCGCGCCCGGCCGCCGCCTCCGACGACGCCACCGCCTCACCCGGCCCGCACCCCGCCGCTGTCGCCTCGCTCCGACCACCGGCGCCCTCTCCGGTGGTGAACAGTACCCCGGCCGCGCCTCGGTTCGCGTGCCCGCCGAAGAAACCCAAGATCTGGTTGTTATTTTTTTCTCCAAGTCCCAGAATTCTTAGCTCATATACCCATGTTCGCGGCTCCGTTACTTTGCATCCGTAGCTCCGATTCATGCATATAGCATATCAAAATGTTCATCTTACAGAGTACATCATTTCATTCCATTGCATCATTTTCATTTGAGTTCATCTTGATGCCCGAAATGCTGTTAGAAGAAGGCTACTTGAGTTAATTGTCAGATCTGTTACTTCATTTAGCACTTTTGTCATTTTTGCCATGATTAATGTGTGCATGATATGCCAATAAGTTCTTCATGTGTTTTGTTAAGGGTTTTGTCATCTTTCCAGAGGTGCAACCCATGTATTTTTAGGATGTGTGTGGTGACTTGTGCAAGCTTGCAAAGTGGTGCACTTGCTAATTCTGTTTTCAGGGACTTGGTAATTTCACCAAGTCCTGGGATTGTTTAGTTCACGATGCCATATGTTCATGCTATTTCCTAGTGATCCGGGCCTCTTTTGAGGATGATCAGTAAAGGACTTTTGTTAATATTGTAGTGCTCTATCCATCCATGTCTTTGTTTGCAATTATGGAGCACCCTAGCTTGAGTCAATCGAGCTCTACTTTTGCTTCATTGTGAATCTCGGCAGATCGTCAACTTGTTTGCGATTTTGCTGATGTTATTGTAGTTGATCCGTGCATGCTATGCCATTGTTCTTGCCATGTCTAGCTTGAATTTTGTGCCTTCTTGACGAATGTATGCTTGTTGTGCCATGACTTGCACCGTGGTGAGTGCATCGAGCTCGTAAACATGCCTTCGTGAGTTATGTTTCAGCATGTCCCAGTTTTCACTAAGTCTGAAAACTGATTATGTTTTTGCTATGTTCGTGTGCTTGTTAGTATATTTTGTGATCCCTTTTGGCTCAAGGTCACTAAGGGACTTTTGTTAAGCTTGTTGAGTAGCTCCATGCCATGTCTTTGTTTGTCATGTTCAGGTCCTGTAGCATGCTGTTTTGTTGCTCCGAAGAGGGCTATATGATCTGAAATTCCAAACAAGCGTTAATTTCACAAAGTCTGAGATCTGATTTACCATTTGCGTTTTTCCATGCTTGTTTGAACCTCCTAATGGATGAATTGGCCGTAGCTCAGTGCTAGACTTTTTTTAAGCATCTTGTGTGCATCCCTGCCATGTATTTTGTTGTCATGTTTGGTGGCTGTAGCATGTTCATCTCATTGCATTTAGATGCCTACTTGTTGTAAATCGCAGACCGGTGTCATTTTTGAATCGCTTGCCATTTCCAAACCGCAACTCCGATTCCGGCGTTCTTTATATCGTTTTGAAGCGATTTCATCTCATCTTTCCAGTGGCACCCTTGGAATTCCAAGTTGAGGCCAGGTTCATGCATTTCCTATCATATCTTGCATTTTGCATCCCGCATCGCATCCCGCATAGCATATCATCATTTCATCATATTGCTTGAGTTTGCACGTGGTTGATTGTATCCTTGTTGCTTGTTTGTCTTGTTTGGGTAGAGCAGGGAGACGAGTTCGCTAACGAGGAGCCCGTTGAGTTTGCTTTTGAGGATCCAGTCAACTCTGACAACTGTGCAGGCAAGATGATCATACCCTCGAAATCACTACTATCTTTGCTATGCTAGTTTGCTCGCTCTTTTGCTATGCCATTGCTATGATGCCTACCACTTGCTTGCAAGCCTCCCAAATTGCCATCTCAAACCTCTAACCCACCATTGTCCTAGCAAACCTTTGATTGGCTATATTACCGCTTTGCTCAGCCCCTCTTATAGCGTTGCTAGTTGCAGGTGAAGATTGGAGGTCGTTCCTTGTTGGAACATTTATTTACTTGTTGGGGTATCATTATATTGCTATGTTATCTTAATGCATCTATATACTTGGTAAAGGGTGGAAGGCTCGGCCTCTCGCCTAGTGTTTTGTTCCACTCTTGTCGCCCTAGTTTCCGTCATATCGGTGTTATGTTCCCGGATTTTTGCGTTCCTTACGCGGTTGGGTTATAATGGGAACCCCTTGATAGTTCGCCTTGATTAAAGATTTTCCAGCAATGCCCAACATTGGTCTTACCATTTGCCACCTAGCCTTTTCTTTCCCTTGGGTTCTGCAGACTCAAGGGTCATCCTATTTTAACCCCCCTCCCCCCGGGCCAGTACTCCTCTGAGTGTTGGTCCGATCGAGTAGACTGCGGGGCCACCTCGGGGCAACTTGAGGGTTGGTTTTACTCGTAGGATGTCTCATCTGAGTGTGCCCTGAGAAAGAGATATGTGCAACTCCTATCGGGATTTGTCGGCACGTTCGGGCGGTGTTGCTGGTCTTGTTTTAACCTGTCGAAGTGTCTTGAGTTACCGAGATACCGAGTCTGATCGGAACGTCTTGGGAGGAGGTCTATTCCTTCGTTGACCGTGAGAGCTTGTCATGGGCTAAGTTGGGACTCCCCTGCAGGGATTGAACTTTCGAAAGCCGTGCCCCACGGTTATGGGCAGATGGGAATTTGTTAATGTCCGGTTGTAGATAACTTGAACCTTAATTTAATTAAAATGTATCAAGCGAGTGTGTTACCGTGATGGCCTCTTCTCGGCGGAGTCCGGGAAGTGGACACGGTGTTGGAGTAATGCTTGCGCAGGTTGTTCCTCTAGATTCTCGCTCGCGCTTTGCCTCCTCTTCTCGCTCTCTTTTGCGAATAAGTTAGCCACCATATATGCTAGTCGCTTGCTGCAGCTCCACTTATATTTTCCCTACCCCTTCCTATAAGCTTAAATAGTCTTGATCGCGAGGGTGTGAGATTGTTGAGTCCCTGTGGCTCACATATACTATAACTCCAGATGCAGGTCCAGGTGTTTCCGCTCCAGGTGACGAGTACGAGCTCAAGTGGGAGTTCGACGAGGACTCTCAGCGTTACTATGTTTCCTTTCCCGATGATCAGTAGTGGTGCCCAGTTGGGGGTGATTGGGACCGTGTCGCATGTTGGGTTCTCTTTTATTTTGGCGCCGTAGTCGGGCCATGAGTGTTTGGATGATGTAATGTTATTCATGTACTTGTTTGACGTGGCGAGTGTAAGCCAACTATGTTATCTCCCTTTTTATTATTATTACATGGGATGTTGTGAAGATTGCCTAACTTGCGACATATGCCTTCAATGCGATTATGTCTCTAAGTCGTGCCTCGACACGTGGGAGCTATAGTCTCATCGAGGGTGTTACACGCACCCACTGGGTGTAGCCCTCGAGATTCGGGCAGGCGAGGGCGGAGGCGGCCGGTGCTCGACGGTCTCTTGACGACGCCAACTGGCTGCATGAGCAGCTGGCGGGTCATAAGAGCCGCCCCGGGGCCGAGGTGGAGCACCTTAAGGCGGAAGCCGCCAAGGTGGCAGAGGCGTAGAAGGCCCTGGTGGAGGCGGACTAGCAGCGCGGCCAGCTGGCCGACGACAAGGGCCGGCTCCAGGCCGAGGTGGATCGCTTGCGGGAGCAGGTCACCACAGCTGAGGGGGCCCGTCAGGACAAGGCAAGTTGCCGCGAGGCGGCCGAGAAGGCCGCCGAAGACAAGGACACCGAGCTGAAGGCGGCCCTTGCCAAGGCGGCCGACCTAGAGAAGGCGCTCAAGGAGCGTGATCGCGCCATCGAACGGGAGCGACGTGGTACATTGCTTCAAGCACAGCACCTGGAAGAGTCCTTCTCCAGTAAGTGCTTTTTCTTGTCGTTTGCCGGGTCAGGACCCGACCTTTCTTCCTTGTTGTTCTTCTTCTAACTTGCTTCTTCCTTTGCGGCAGGGGCCTTCCCGGAGACGCAGCGGCTGGCGGAGGAAGCCGCCCGCCACCAGCGCGACCCGACCGGCATCATTGGGTCCGGGACGGATCCACGGGTGGCCTGGACCTTCCCGGAGATGATCGCCACCGCTGAGGCCCGCCTGCAGGTCCTGGGAACGCAGTTTGGGCGGTTGTCCCAGTCCGACACTGCGATGACGGCCGCCCTTTGGCCGGGCTCCGTCCAACCGAGTAGCTTCTCGCGCCTGGTGCGTTGGTTAGAGATGGGGCCGGACCGGCTAGGCGAGTGGCGCGTCTCCGCCGCTCGTGCCAGTGCTAAGATGGCGCTCCAGTTCGCGCTGTCCTGGCATCCGAACCTGCAGCTGGACGCATTGATGGGCCAGCGGGCCAGTTCGGAGCAGCACTTGCAGGAGCAAGCCAGCCGGATCGCCTCCCGTGCCAGCTATATCGCCGAGTTCGCCTTCCACGAGGAGTTCCATCCGGAGCAGACGGAAGACGGCAGGGCCATGGACGGTGAAGACTACGGCTTGATCCTCCATGATCCAGAGGGGAGCTCGGAGGAGTTGGGCATCTACCGCGACGCGGGTACTGAGGAGGACACCAGCACCTCGCTGGATCCGGAGGCCGCCAGGGTTGAGCCGTCGACGTCGCGACGCGGTGCTGGAGATGCCTGAGATACTTTGTGTAATAATTTGTTAAATAGCAGGTCCACCCACCCACTGGGGTTTTTAGGGTGTAATGAACTCGGGCCATGGGCCTTTTCTTAAATACTTGTGTAGATGTCGTAGGTGTTTTTGCTTTTTGCCTTCTATTTTTTGGACCGATTTCATGCGTTTTTTCCTTTCTCAAACCTCCCCCCATGAGTTAGACGGTCGAGGCTCCGGTCCGTGACAAGGAGTTCAGTTCTTTGAGAAGAGCGCGCAGGACTTGGGTCCCTCGAAACGTTGAGCGCGAGCGAAACACCCACTGGGCCGGCTAGCGGCGATCCTGCGAAGCCGGTTGGCGAGCAGCTGGTCGTGCGGCTGTTCATTTGATGAATGGTTAGCCGGCTTGATCGACCCGGCAGCCTTTGACTTAGTGTATGAAGCGTAAAGGTTCTTTGGCCCATTGTGCTTGCCAGCCGACAGCCAAAGCCGGATATGTGGCTTTAGGGCGAAGTGGGGGACCACGGCATCCTAACTTTATCAGGAATCACCAAGTAAGGCGGCAGGGTGGCAACCGAGCTGGCCAGCCCCCGAGCCCCCCGAGTCGAGCGAGTCGAACCGGTGGCCGGGTTCAGTGATATAGTGGTGCGAGAAAATAGGACACAATAAATTGGTCGACAAAAGGCATCCCCCGAGTCTTGTTCGAGGACCCCGTAGTTTCATGCGTTTACAAAAGGCGACGAGACATAAGCTTGTGCGGCTAACTGTAAAACGGGCGGAGGAGTTCCGCGTTCCACGGCCAGGTCGTTTCTTCACCGGCGGTGTCCTTCTTGCGCTTCCTTGACTTGCGTGCGTCGATGAGGTAGTAGGCGTTGCGGTCACGCAAGGCCCTGCTCATGATGAATGGGCCCTCCCATGGAGGGGACAGCTTGTGCTGGCCTGCCTGCTCTTGGACGAGTCGGAGGACGAGGTCGCCCTCGCGGAATGCGAGGGGCTTGATCTTCTTGCTGTGGTAGTGCCTCAGGCCTTGCTGGTAGATGGCTGAGCGGCTGAGTGCCAGGAGGCGTGCTTCTTCGAGCATGTCAACGCCATCCTCGCGGGCTTCTCTGGCTTCGGCTTCGGTGTACATCACGACGCGCGGCGAGTCGAACTCAACGTCGGTCGGGGTGATGGCTTTGGCTCCATAGACGAGGAAGAACGGGGTGAACCCGGTCGACCGATTTGGGATGGTGCATAGACTCCAGAGAACGGCTGGCAACTCGTCAAGCCAGCTGCCGGGTGAGCAAATGAGTGGCTTGACGAGTCGTGGCTTGACGCCGGACAGGATGAGTCCATTGGCCCGCTCGACCTGCCCATTGGACTGTGGATGCGCAACGAAGGCCAAGTCGAGGCGGATGCTGGAGACAGAGCAGTATTGTTCGAGCACGCCCTTGGCGAAGTTGGTGCCGTTGTCGGTGATGATGCTATTTGGCATGCCGTAGCGCACCGCTATGTCCTTGATGAACCGGACGGCTGTTGGCCCGTCCAGTTTCTTGATTGGTCTTGCCTTGATCCACTTGGTGAATTTGTCCACTACCACCAGCAAGTGCGTCATGCCGCCTCGAGCGGTTTTGAAGGGTCCCACCATGTCGAGTCCCCAAACCGCGAAGGGCCAGGTGATCTGTATGGTGCGGAGTGCTGACGCCAGTTGGTGGCTGCGTTTGCTGAAGCGCTGGCATCCCTCACCTTGAGGACGAGCGAATCGGCATCTTGGAGGGCCGTGGGCCAGTAGAAACCGTGGCGGAACACCTTGGCCACTAGGGATCATGATGCGGCGTGGTGCCCGCACTTGCCCTGGTGTATGTCACGGAGGATGTCGATGCCCCGTTCCTGCTCGACGTAGTGCTGGAACATGCCGGTGGAGCTGCGCTTGACGACCTCGTTGTTGATGATGTTGTAGGCGGACGCCCGGCGCTGCACTTGCCGAGCTTCGGTCTCGTCCCTGGGGAGAACCCCATTCTCCAAAAATTCTGATATTGGGAGGGCCCAAGATGGAGCCGCAACCACGGCGAAGACGGCCACCAGGGTGGGTTCCGAGTCGGCAGCCCCCGAGCCGGGTTCAGCAACCCCCGGGTCGGGTATGGAGACGGCCGGGTCTGGGATGATGGTGGCTGGGTCGAGCTGAGAAGCCCCGGGGCCGGGTTGAGCAGTCCCCGGGCCGGGCTCAGCAGTCCCCGGGCCAGGTTCGGCAGTCCCTGGGCCGGGTTGATGTGCGGCCGGGTCGTCTGGAACGTGGATGGACTCGGAGTCCAGCGATGGCTTGACGGACGGCTTGCGCAGGTGTTCGAGGGAGACGCCGGGCGGGATGGCTTGTCGAGACAAGGCGATCTTGGCGAGCGTGTCGGCTGCTTCGTTCTCCGCGCGCGAGACGTGGAGGAACTCACAGCCCTCGAAGGATCCGGACAGCTTCTGGACGAGGAAGCGGTAGCTTGCCATATTGGAGTCATGGGCGTCCCATTCGCCGGAGCACTGCTGCACCACCAGGTCCGAATCGCCGTAGCACAGGTTGCGCCGGATGGCGAGTTCCTTGGCAAGCCGGAGGCCGTGCACAAGGGCTTCATACTCGGCGACGTTGTTGGAGGCGGTGAAGTGGATCTGGAGCGCGTAGTGGAGCCGGTCGCCCTTTGGGGACGACAGTACGATGCTGGCCCCCAAGCCGAGTCGCATCTTGGACCTGTCGAAGTGCATGCGCCAATGCATCGAGTCGGGAGGCTGCGGCAAGTACTGGGTCTCGGTCCAGTCAATGAGGAAGTCGGCCAGGGCTTGAGACTTGATCGTGGTGCGGGGCTCGTAGAGGATGGTGTGGCCGGCTAGCTGGATCGCCCACTTGGCAACCCGGCCAGAGGCATCCCGGCACCCGATGATTTCTCCGATAGGCGACGTGCTGACCACGGTGACATCGTGCTCTTGGAAATACTTCTTCAGCTTTTTGGTGGTGACGTACACGCCGTAACACATCTTCTGGTAGTGCGGGTAGTTCTGCTTGGAGTTGGAGAGCACCTCGATCAGGTAGTAGACTGGGTGCTGGACGGCTTGGATCTTGCCCTTCTCTGGTCGCTCGACCACCAGCACCGTGCTGACCGCCCGCGAGGTTGCGACTATGTAGAGCAGCGGCGGCTCCTTGTCGGTCGGCGCGGCCAGGACTGGTGCGGTGGAGAGCATGCGCTTGAGGTGTTGGAAGGCCTCATCTGCCTTGCCGTTCCATTCGAACGGGGTTGTCTTCTTTGTCAGCTGGTACAGGGGTAGCGCCCTCTCGCCCAGCCGGCTTAGAAACCGGCTGACTGAGGCCAAGCATCCGGTGAACTTCTGGACATCGTGTAGCCGAGCTGGCTTGCTCATGCGCTCAATGGACCTGATCTTCTCCGGGTTTGCCTCAATGCCGCGTTCCAAGATGAGGAAGCCGAGTAGCTTTCCGGCCGGGATGCCGAAGACGCATTTTTCCGGGTTAAGCTTGACCTTGTATTCACGGAGGTTGGCGAATGTTTCCTTCAAATCGTCGAGGAGCGTGAGGTGCTTCTTGGTCTTCACCATGATGTCGTCCATGTACACGTGGATATTGCGGCCGAGTTGCGGCAGCAAGCATTTCTGCATGCAGCGCTGGAAGGTGGCGCCGACGTTCTTCAAGCCGAACGACATGGTGATGTAGCAATACGCCCCAAAGGGCGTGATGAAGGACGTCTTCATCGCGTCGGCCGGGTCCAGCTTGATCTGGTGGTAGCCGGAGTAAGCATCCAGGAAGGACAGGAACTCACACCCGGCGGTCGAGTCGATGACTTGGTCGATCCACGGGAGGGCGAACGGATCGTTGGGGCAGGCCTTGTTGAGGCTGGTGTAGTCAATACACATGCGCTAGGTCTTGTTCTTCTTCAGGACGAGGACTGGATTGGCCAGCCACTCGGGGTGAAACACTTCCATTATGAAGCCGGCCGCCAAAAGCTTGGCGAACTCTTCACCAATGGTTCTTCTCTTTTCTTCAGAAAATCGTCATAGGGGTTGACGAACAGGCTTGGCGTCCTTGCGGATGTGAAGTTTGTGCTCGGCGTACTTCCTCGGGATACCCAGCATGTCCTTAGGGATCCATGCAAAGATATCCCGATTCTCATGGAGGAAGTCGACGAGCTCGCCTTCCTATTTGTTGTCGAGGCGGGAGCCTATGACAACGTACTTGCTGCAGCTGGGGTCTTCTGGGTTGAGCTTCCCTTTTTTGGTCTCCTTGGAGGGCTTGAAGGCGGCCTCGTCGGCCGGGTCCGGGGTCGGGATAGACGCGGCGGAGGCCTCGCCTGCCAGGGCGACGATCCGGTCGAGCTGGCGCCGCTCCTCGGCAAAGACCAGCGACTCGGCCAACTTGGCGCCGTCTCGGGCGCACTCCAGGGACTTGCGGTAATCGCCGGTGATGGTGATGAGGCCCTTGGGACTGGGCATCTTCATCTTCAGGTACGCGTAGTGGGGAACCGCCTTGAACTTGGCGAGCGTGGGCCGACCCAGCAACGCATGATACATGTTGGACAGGTCCACCACCTCGAACCAGATCGGTTCGCGCCGGAAGTGGCTGCTGTCACCGAACAGGACATCTAGCCGGACCTGGCGAATGGGGTAGCAGGAGAGGCTGGGCACGATGTCGTGGAAGATCGTTCGGCTCGGCTCTAGGTCCTCGGCCTTGAGGCCGAGCTTGGTCATCATGTCGCGGTAGAGGATGTTGATGTTGCTGCCGCCATCGATGAGGACTCGATAGAACTTGCATGTGTGCCGTGCGACGATGGTGGGGTTGAGGACGAGGGCGTAACCACCCGGACTCGGCATGACTGCCAGGTGATCCTCCCGGGTCCAGGTGATCGGGCGATCCGACCAATGCATGAACTCCGGCTTGGCCGGGACGACGGTGTTCACCTCCTACCGAAGGAGGCGCTCGCTGCGCTTGTCATTGCCGAGGCGGGTGAAGACGACGTAGGCCGCGTTCTGGTCCGGGTAGGCGTCGTTGCGCATCGCGCTGGTACGTCTCCAACGTATCTATAATTTTTTATTGCTCCATGCTATATTATCTACTGTTTTGGACATTAATTGGGCTTTATTGTCCACTTTTATATTATTTTTGGGACTAACCTATTAACCGGAGGCCCAACCCAGAATTGCTGTTTTTTGCCTTTTTTAGGGTTTCGAAGAAAAGGAATATCAAACGGAGTCCAAACGGAATGAAACCTTCGGGAATGTGATTTTCTCACCGAATACAACTCAGGAGACTTGGACCCTACGTCAAGCCAATTAACAAGAGGCCACGAGGTAGGGGGTGCGCCTGCCCCCCCCCCCAAGGCGTGCCCTCCATCCTCGTGAGCCCCCTGTCGCTCCACCGACGTACTTCTTCCTCCTATATATATCCACGTATCCCCAAACGATCAGATACGGAGCCAAAAACCTAATTGCAACGCGGCAACTTTCTGTATCCACGAGATCCCATCTTGGGGCCTGTTTCGGAGCTCCGCCGGAGGGGGCATCGATCATGGAGGGCTTCTACATCATCATCCAAGCCCCTCCGATGAAGTGTGAGTAGTTTACTTTAGACCTACGGGTCCATAGTTAGTAGCTAGATGGCTTCTTCTCTCTTTTTGGATCTCAATACAATGTTCTCCCCCTCTCTCGTCGAGACCTATTTGATGTAATCTTGTTTTTGCGGTGTGTTTGTTGAGACCGATGAATTATGGGTTTATGATCAAGTCTATCTATGAATAATATTTGAATCTTCTCTGAATTCTTTTATGTATGATTGGTTAAGTCTCTTCGAATTATCAGTTTGGTTTGGCCTACTAGATTGGTTTTTCTTGCCATGGGAGAAGTGCTTAGCTTTGGGTTCGATCTTGCGGTGTCCTTTCCTAGTGACAGAAGGGGCAGTAAGGCACGTATTGTATCGTTGCCATCGAGGATAACAAGATGGTTTTTTTTATCATATTGCTTGAAACTATCCCTCTACATCATGTCATATGGATCACATACAGATGTATCCAGATACATTTTAGAGTGTAGATTCACTCATTTTGCTCCATATGTAGTCCATGGTGGAATCTATACAAAGACTTGTATTTAGGAACGAAGAGAGTACATATTAAAGAAGAACGGAAGAGGAACATGGTAAAGAAGAGCAAGCAGATTTTGGATAATAAAATGTTGGTTGCGCAGTGCCCACACATGATGAACCAGAGCGCATTAAGAATGCAACTCCCAGCTGCCTCTCGACCATCTCAGGCGGTTGGATGAAGATCCTACGTCTCCTAACCCTTCTTCTTCCTCGTCTCTGATTCTTCCCATACAGAACACCGCACAGGCCATCGGCCGGACCACCGGCCCCCACCGCCTGTGTTCCTCCGCCACCCCACCCCACCCCCGCCCCAACCCCCACCCGCGTCGAGTTTTCTTTGTTCGGCGAGGCCCCACAACCACCCGAGCCCCTTCGATCACACTGGCGAACTCCGGCGAGCTCTGAAAAATCGACTGACCCAATTTTGAAATTTAGTCTACTGTGATTTAACTAGTGTGGAATATAAAAGGGGAAAACCATAAGCGAGTATAGTGTTGAGCGTGCCATGGCGGATCTGAAGGTGCAAACCGGACAAAGGCAACTTCGCAACCAAGACAAGAAATCAGAGTAAAGCAGTGGCGATCTATTTTCTTGCTGCGATAAATAAGTTGAGCAGATACGAAAGAGTACCGCCTCTGGTGTGGCGCCGTGTACGCATCTGCTGAGAATTTGACGGTGCTGCGGTAGCGATGGCTGTCGGCAGCGTGGAAGCAGATCTAGGAGGGTAGACGGTGGCGGCGGGGCGCGGTGGATGAGACGGTCGTAGGAGCGGCGCCGGCAAGGTGGACGACGGCGGGGATGAAGCGAGAGGACGGGATGCAAGGATCCCGGTCCGAAGCCGTGGATGAGAGAGGTCGATCTCTTGTAATGGACGGCGGCGTCGGGGTATCAGCTCCGGCATGGTGGAGGAGGACGGCGGTGGATGGGGTGGCGGACGGCGGCGGACGGAGGAGGGTGGGGTGGAGAGGGTGTTTTGGCGCCCACGGAGTACGAATGGGGAAAAGGGAGGTAGAGAGGAAGGGGGAACCATGTATTCAGGGCGCGCTTGTCTCAAATGCGAGGAAATTTACAAACTTAGCCCCCGTTTCAAATTTCTACTACATCACAGCAACATTAGTCGGTTGGGGATAGGACGGTAATCTCGCATACACCGAATATTTGCCGACGAGAGTTTGTTTTTGGCGCCCACCGTGTATGAATATGAATCGGGGAGGGAGTCGATTTCGGCCGAGGACACACTGTGTTTTGGCGCCCACCGTGTATGAATCCGGGTGAGAGGCGGTTACGTCACGTTTGGGTGAAATTACAAACCTACCCCTATCGAAACCTATAGAAATCCAGCAGATAGGCTTTGCGTGGCAGGGATAGGCAGTAGTGATTTCCATCTCGCAGATTTTGGTTTCGGGCGGTTACTGCGACTTTCCCCGCTTCGTTCAAATTTTGCAGAGTGCACGTTTACCGTGCCAACTCAATTCGAATCCCGTTTGTATTCTATTTTTTCGGGCGGGATCCATTTTCAATTGGAATTACATTCTATATACATCATTTTTTATATATACTTTCAAAAGCACAACAAAGAATTCTGCTCCTTTATATGTATAATATGATTTACAAATACAACGATCTCGAAATCTTAAGGTTGAATTCGAAAAAATTTAACCAAATTATGTTCTACTAAAATGTATGGATCAGTAATATCTACATATTAAATAACATAGATGTGCGTGAATTCATATGAGTATGCATGTTTGATAGATCAATTTTGGTTCGAGTATGGATTACATGTATCATCATCTCGAATTCAAATATTTGAATCCCTTTTTTGTTCACTCCTTTCACGCCCATCTCTCTCGCATGCATGCTCCTTCAGGTAGCTATCACTCTCTTTTCTCCAGCTCACCCGCACGCTCACTTCATGTTTCTCCTATCCTCGCAAACATGGTCTCTCGACGTCTCCCTTGAGAAGTGTCACACTCTCCCTATCATTATACATTACACGGTTTTCATTATCTCTCACGTCTCTACTGTTCTCTGGTATCACTCGGTACCTAAGCTTTCTTTTTCACCGCCACACACACAGTCTCCACTCGTCTTTCACTTTGTCTTTCTCTCTATGGGATTCTCTCACACACCCTATATGTCTCTACATATGACTCATACCACTAAAATTACTCTCTCTCTCTCTCCTGTAGACACAACATTTGTTGCGGTCTCCTTTTCGTCTCCATCCCAGACTGACATTATTCATTTGTTTACCGATCAGACAACCCCGACTACCGTCTCCTCTCTCTCTCACAGACACACACACACACAACTCCTGCTTCCACTCCCCTTCCCGACTACCGTCTCTCTCTCACACACACAAAACTCTCGCTTTCGCACCCCGACTCGTATTTCTCTCACAAACATTTATCGACTAGCTAGCCTCTAGATAGGTTTATACACCCGCACACTCGTGCTTCCACCATCGCATACATGTCTCTCTCCCGCTCCTTGTATCTATGTAGATTTTTCTTCCCTTCTTGAGACACGCCCTCTCGATCGTGCACACACACACACTATCGCCTCATTTTAAGCTGATACCTATCGCACACACACTCCTTGTGTCTTTGTCACACATGCACTCCGTCCTCCTCCACTCTCCCTCTCTCTCACACACACATGGGCTTTTTGCAACAACTAGCAAGATGCCCATGCGTTGCACGGAACATCAAGATGCATTTGTATGAGTAGTTTATCTTGTGGGGGAAAAGGATGAACGAGGGAAGGCCTTATTTGCAAATGTGGAGAGGGGTGTGGGTATCTTTTTGCAAAATTGCCATAGTTTCCTTCCTATCCGTCAGATATAGATCGGACGGCCTATATTGCAGGATGGCAGGCACACGATCATCACCGACAATGCTTTTTATAAGAGTAGGGATAAAAAATAGAGTTGGTGATGATGGTGGGCCTGCCATCCTGCAATGTAGGTCGTCCGATTTATATCTGACGGATAGGAAGGAAAATATGGCAATTTACCCGCACTCTTCACCACATTTGCAGATAAGGCCTTCCCTCGTTCATCCTTTTCTCCCACAAGATCTTGATGTTCCGTGCAACGCACGGGCATCTTGCTAGTAAGAGTAGAAATTAGACATATACCACTTCTCGAATCTTGAAACCAACAACATTCCTCCCTTATCTCATCAAAACCGCCAAAGGAATATATTTTGAGTGAAACATAACATATTTTTAGTGATATACGTATTTCAAAACTAGACTTTTTTCTATCAAATCGGTGAATATGTATTAATCTACTTTGATCGTGTGGCAACGCATTGGCACATTGCTAGTAGTTATTATAATTTTTTGGACACCAGACAAACGGTGGAGTACATATACGAAGAGAAGAGGCGCACGCACGCAGTCGGCCTCTCGCTGTCTCGCACACATGAGTGTTACGTAAAGGCGACATTAACAAATAAACCCTAAAACCCTAGGTGCACGATTGCTGCATTCGCCGGTACCGGGTACGTGGTGGAGCACCTTTGTAGGAATAGTCAGCTGAGCACGCCTCCTCGCCGCGTAATTGCTCTGACACGGACGCGACCTCTCATAGCGCAGGCATTGAACCGGCGCGCCGGCCAAGAGGGCCGCACTCGCTGCAGGCCCGGCTGAGCACGCCTCCTCGCCGCGTGCAACCAGCTTAAGGCTGCCCCGCCTGCCTTCATTGAATCCGCGCGTGTGCCGGCAACACGTCCTTCCGCGAGCCGGCAGGCATTTTAGAACACAAAAAAGACTAAAATATAATTAATTTACGCATGGTCTTGACTTGTTGTGCTCGCACTGGTAGCAGGAACTAGTAGAGGATTTTCTTTATTTATAACTCTCCTCACATTTTTTTGGCTTTGAAGTGAATCATGGTTGTGGACATTATGTATGAATGTGCAGATATCTGTGAACATGAGTTTGATGTGGAAGTTGAACTTGGAATGTCGGGCTTGCGCGTGAACTATACCATGTCCAATGCTTCGTCTGTTATTGTTTGGAAAGTAATTGCTGTTATTACATGACCCGAAAAAATACATTTTGTGCCACATCAGTAGATGCACGGACATCACAACAGGCATGCTGACTGGATAAACATTTGAACCTAGCTATTATGAAGGAAATTTTGTATTGACAACAGTTTTAGATAGCAGGAGACGCCTAGCCTGCTCTGCCTCTGCTAGCTTATTTCTGGCTTCTTCCATCTCTTCTTTGGCTTGGGTGAAGAGAGCATCTGATTGCTCTTTTCGCTTCTTCAGGAACTCAGCTACATTCTCAAGGGCTGCTGCACGCTTTCTTTCAGCCTTTACTAATGCCACGAGGACACGAACAGCTGACGACTCCACCTGGCTTGTGTGTAATCCAGCATCATCTGGGAATTTGCACCTTGTGTCTAATCCAGCATCATTAGGGAACTGGCACCTTGTGTGTAATCCAGCCTCATTTTGGAAACATGATCTCGAGGTTGACCATACTTCCCTCCTCGCAGGAACTGCATCCTGACATGAAGTTACTTCTTTTTTAGATCAATACTCAGAGCAACCCAGATCCATTTAGTAGAAGCCAGATAAACAGAACTCGGAGAAGTGAATTCAAAAGGAAAAAATAAAAACAGACTACAAGGTGAGAACACCCACTTCCTACATCAAGCTAAAAACGAAAGCATTAGGACGATTAAGACTCTTCTTATTACACATCGAAGAACACCACGCTTAAGAGAAACAGAAACTACAACATATACACATCGAAGAACACGAGGCTACACGAAAGTAATTGAAAGGGTGTTACTTACCAAAGCTCGTTTTACAGGTTCGGTGCAGCTCCTCTTTAACTTGCCACGCTCCTTGAAGATGTCCCGAATATCCCGTGTTTGGTCTTCATTGCTCCTCTGCATGTTCGCACTCGTGGTTTTAAAATCTCAACATGGCAAGAAAAATATACTACTAGTAATACTCGCGCATCTTGTGGGCAACATTAAAGCACTCGTCTGCCATGTTAGAGCATCTCCAACAGAATCGCAACGCGCGGCGCTTTAAAAATCTCAACATGCTATCTCTACTCTCTTCTCTACTGTTATATTTATTTTATATTTATATTTAATATTTATCTCTACTTCCTTTACTGTCTACTTTTTTCTCTATACTTTTTTTCTTGCAATATAGGCCGTCCGATTTATATCTGACAGATAGGAAGGAAACAAATGGGAATTTTGCAAAAAGATACCCATACCCCTCTCCAGATTTGCAAATAAGGCCTTCCCTCGTTCATCCTTTTCTCCCACAAGATAAACTACTCATACAAATGCATCTTGATGCGTGCAACGCATGGGCATCTTGCTAGTTCTAAAAACCTTTCCATCATTTGCCACACTACTGGTTGCAGATGAAAAACCTACCCAAGCACAGCGCGATACAGGAGCGACGCACAATTACAAGCTGATATTCTGTTGGACAATGGAGGCTATAACCAATTACTTTTACGGGAACAATAGCACCCAGGAAATTTGAAGGGTAGGTATGAACAAAATTGGAACTGCACATGTACTGCTAAGTGATTCAATACACACATTACCAATCGAGGAGGAGAACGATGGTCGCGGCGGCCTCTGTGAGTCATGGTCGGCAACGGGAGTCAGTTCATTGTCCATGACGGTGGTACTTCTGCGCTTGGCGTCGGCTTCCGGGAAGCAGATCCGAGACCGTGGAAGACGATGCCGGGGAAGAGGCTCCGTGTACGACGACGACGGTGGACCGGCTCCAGTGCGGCGTACGAGGTCGTCGATGAGGCAGATGCGCTGCGGTGGACGAGTGCGCCGATGTAAAGGGGAGGAGCACGAAGGCTGCGGTGCCGTGGAGAAGTCTATTTTGCGGTGGGGATAGAAAATGGGGAGTATTCAGGTGTACTACTCTGGGTGCCGGGGTGGGGTTGGCTGGGTAGGGTGAACCTGAAGTTACGAAAACAGCCCCCTACCAAGCGTCATCCGTAGGCCTGTTCCGAAGGCTATGATGGTAACTTCCCACTGCTCGAATCAGGGTCGCGGGAGATTTTCCCGCCGACCTCAAAATTTTGTGACACTGGACTCCCCGTGTGGCGTGTTGAGTGATTCGGCTAAGCAACTAGCGAGTAGTAGTAGTAAACTCTGCATATTAGGTTTGACCGAAGTCAAACTTCCTAAAGTTTGACCAAGTTTATAGAAAAATATAAACATTTACCATAACAAATATGTATGATGTGAAAGTACATTCAATAATGAATCTAATGGTATTTATTTGTTATTGTATATGTTAATATTTTTTGTTATAAGCTTTCTGAGAGTTTACAAAACTTGACTTTGACCAATGCTAATACGCGGACTTAAATAAAAACGGAGGGAGTACACATTTGTTTTCTTAGTTTGTAGTGAACTAATCATTTGTTGAAATTGTGAAATAAATATATTAGGCTATTGACTTCGAATGTAATGGTCTATACAATTCAATAGTTACAATCATTGTCGAATCCCAAGATGTATACAAGGTCTATAGTACTTCACAACATGCTCAAACTCACATAATCCCAGTCAAATGAGAATCTAAATGCATTTCATAGTTATTACTTTGTAGGATGCAACAAAAACAACCATAACTCTACATCAGCCATTATAGAAGCAACATTTTGACATATCCCAATGTGTGAATGAAACGTGCAGAGAGAGCTTTTGAAGATGGAGCAGATAGGGCGGGAAAGATTGTATGTATGTGGACGAGAGAGTAGGAGACAAACCTAACGAGACAGAGAGAGAGAGATAGAGAGAGAAAGAGAGAGGAAGAAGTTAGGTCTGTGAGAAAGATGGATACATGTAATATACATGAGATGCGTGTGCATCTGGATTCTGTATACGTGGAAGGAGAAGAGACAACATGTTTGATGAGAGAGCTGGAAAAACATGGACGAGAGGGGAAGGATCTCGTGGGTTGAGGGATTGACAATTTTGTGCGGGGGAGAGAGGGATTGGTAATTTTGTGCAAGAGAGAGAGAGGGTGGGGGAGGAGTCAGTCAGCCGTCGTCACATCACCCTGCTTCCAAATGACCCCGCATTCTCTAGCGCGGTGTGGTCGCCGTCTTCGATCTGCTCGATGCCCTCTTTGAAGATTGAGGTGTTGTGCATGTTGGGGTGCAAAGAAGCACAAGCGAGAGTGGTCGCCGTATAACCTTGGATGGGGATGAATTGTGTGCTCGGGGGAGTGTGTGTGTGTGTGTGTTTTGTGCTGCGTGTGTCTTTGTGTGTGTGTGTGTGTCAGATATTGAGAGAAAACAAACCTAAGGAGAGAAATGGGTATTCACGAAGAGATTGTGCGGGCCTTGAGGTGGGCAGGGGCCGGGTGAGGGTGTCAAAATGTGCGCGTTGATGCATGTGTTGCATGCGACCGTGCGAGGGACGGACGAATCGAGAGAGATGGTTGTTGTGTTACAGATGCTCCTCTCTCTGTCTCTCTCTCTCCCTCTCTCTCTCACACACACACACAAGTAAGGCCCTGTTTGGTTCCAAATAAGTCACCAACTTATAAGTCGAAAAGTGCAAAAAGTGACTTATTTTGCCAAACGGACCCAACTTATAAGTCACCCCAACTTATAAGTCATAAGTTGCTCCACCCCAACTTAAAACTTATAAGTCACCCCTTTTTACGTGGGTCCCATCACCTTTACATTAAAAACAAGGTGGGAAGGTGTGGTCAGGTGACTTATAAGTCAGATGACAACCAAACAGGCGTGACTTATAAGTCACTGATTTTAAGTCACCTGACTTATAAGTCAGGAGAATTATTGGAACCAAACATGCCCTAAACTAGAAGACCGTTCTCTCATGTATACACAACGTATCGGCATCTGTCTATGTCTCACTCATGCATGATCATTTGCACATTCACACCTCTCTATGTCTGTATCACACGCACACCGTCTCCACATTGCCCTTCCGCCACAACACACATATGGACACATACACACGTTCTCTCTCAGTCACACACACAAAATCAGTATTAATAAAACTAGGGCGCACCTAAAACGTCCAAATCCAAATAAACACGAATTGGAGCTAAATTCAAATATATGGAAATATTGCAGCGTCAAGAACTTTCACAGGAAAAAAAGTTGAGTGATATTCGAGGATTGTTTTCACACACACGAAAAGGTTCGGTGGATGTCCTTCGAGCGCGACACGGTGACGCACTGTTCGATCGACCGCGTGGCCGCGGTTCACGCGCTTGCACTGGATTCCGTATCATGGTTGTGGTACTAACTAATAAAAGCGCTGCCTAAGTCTAATGTTTACGTGTACTAGTACGGTTTTATTTTAAGTTTGACCAAGCTTATATATATATAACTAAAGTAAGCTCCCACACGCGTACTCATCAATATGCCGCCGCTGCCGTTGCGCATGCCGGCGCCCTCCTGCTCCGGCCAAAAATTTCTCGCCCATCACCGCCGTGTCGCCGCCATCCCTGTTCCATGAAGCTGAAGGCTCGCCCGCTCACGTCGTCTACAGTCCCTCCTCGCGATGCCGTCGCGCTGCCAAGCACGCGAGCAGCTGGTGGAGCCGCGTCTATGCACACAGCGTACAAAGAGGAGGACGGGTGCGTGTTCCAGCACGCCGGCGAGGAGGAACTACCGTGTCATTGTCGTCTCTGGCCGCGCGGAGGAGGCACGCACGGTGGCTATCGCGGCGGAAGCCGCTCGCGCGTGCGTCGAGCCCGCAAACCGGGCGCGGACGCGGAATCTACCTTCGAGACCTTGAATGCCACGTGGATCCTACAATCTGAAGGAGCAATTTGGGTCAGTCGACTCATGTGAGCTGTTTGATGCAACATGGATGGCTAGAAGGGCTTCTTCCACCTCTTCTGCCGTCTTCTTCCTTCGCTCCGTCGAACTTCTTTCACAAATCGACTGACCCAAATTATACTACTACTACGAACATATTAAGTATAGTAGGAACACGAAGATACGACCAGTAGTACCAACTGCAAGAAGAACAGTAGTAAGACATAGTACTAGTACTACTGTACGTACTAAAGAGTTCAAATAACGAGAAAGAACATAAACATAGTTCTGATGGGGCCTCAGCACAACACACCCTTGAAAATAAACTAAGAAACTAGTCCGCTTGACACTGCAGTAGAACCAGCATGAGCGACGGCACTGCCACCTACTCGGAGTCCGAGTCCACGTCCTTGACTTCGTCCTCGTCCCTCTTCCTCTTCCTCTTCGCTGGCGCTTCTTTGCTTGAACCGAACACTGGGCTCTGCTTCTTCATCCAACCCTTGTAGATATTTAAACAAAGGTAGGCATCCATTGCTGCGTACAGGATGTGATCTTCATCTAATGTCTTCGACTCCCATGCATGATGAAACTCGTGATGAGGTTTCTTCAGTTTAGCGTACGAAGGATCAATCATGGCTGCTGCCAGGGTCAGCATTGAAGGTTGAGAGGAGGACACCAGGCTTGCCTTCTGGAGATCGAAGGGCTGGCCTACAACGAGACCTATCCGACGCAGGACATCCCTGTCGTTCTTAAAGCCTACAGTAACGAATTTCACTCTTTTGTCCTTGAGGAAGTTCTTAAAATCCTGGCACTCAACGTCGGCATGGCATATGTGGTAGACCAAGCAAACGTTATGTACGCAAACCTGGATCACGGCGGGCTTCTTCCTCTCTTCGTCCTTTAGATCCTTCTCTCGTCCCAGGACTGTGGTGTACTCAACATCTAGCCCAGCGACCCACTCATCCGTTGAACTGTTGAACATGCGTAGGAAGCGAGCAAGCCATGCTTTCACCGTCTCGGATCCACGTGTGTAGATGACGATGAACTGATCGCCGGTGATGGCTCTAACCTGGTACTCAACGGCGACCATGGAGATTTGGGAGGCCATGGATTTTGGAGGAGGGTTAGGAGAAGTTGAACTGTTGTACCCCGCAAAAAAAACTGGGAGCGAACTAATGTGAAAGGACGAGACGACTGGGAGCGAACTGTTGTAAGGTAGAAGACGGGGACGAGTAGGGCGTGCGAACGGCGTGGGGTTGCTGGCTTGCCCGGTGGATAAACGACTGCAAGCCCCCAAAGAGTTCTCGAGAACTATGCGGGACCCACTAGATGTCATGTCTACTAGACCCATATCGTAGGCCTGACGGTATAGCTTCTGCCTGTTCGCACGCCATGCCGGCGCGTGGATGTAACTTCACTTAATTCCGTCAAACGTCGCGCCTCCCACGACCTTCGCCTCCCTCGCGCGGTCGCGCCCTTTGAGACTTCGACCGGCTATAAATGAGCAAATTTTTTTGCCTTTTTTAGACAAGCAATTTTTTTGCCTACTCCACATGCATGATACTCCCTCTGGTCCTTTTTACTCCCGTCAACCATTTGCAAAGTGTTTGACCAAATTTATACTTTTTTTGAACACCACCTTATATTAATTAACCAGCCACACCAGTACACTCATTCGATACAATATTCACCACACAGGGCGGTACGTTATTTACAAGAATACCATCTAATCTATTGTCAAAGCTATACTTAGCGATTAAGTGTGCCACCTTATTGGCCGAACGGCTAATCTTTGACAATTGAAGATTGTTGATCAACTTCGAGATGCTCAACGCTTTCATCTTCAGGTCACGCATAGCAGACCTGTCATAGTCCCCCGATGCAAGAGACGCTACCACAAAAGCGCAATCAGTCTCTAAAATTACAGGATTATGAAGAGAAATACCTATGTAGAGACCGGCAATGCAAGCCCTAAGCTCCGCTTCCTCCACGCTTTGACAGGCATCAATGAAATCCCACGACCAAATTTATACTAAAAATATCAATATCTACAATACTGATTATAATGAGTATAAGAACTACGTTTTATAATGAGTGTAAAAATATTGATTTGACATTGTGAATGTTGACACATTTTTCTATAAGTCTGGTGAAAGTAGAGGTACATTGACTTCAGACAAAACTTAAATGCACAATGCAGACTAGTTCCTCCGTCCAGGTGCGTGCCATGTCCTATCTTGTCATCACAACAAGGTTAGCTATTAGAGTACCACTACCTCCCTTCTAGTTTAAAGGGCTCGATTCAAAATTTCACCTACTCTTAGCAAGATAGTAGAGGCGGTGGAATAGTTTTTGAAGTCTGCAAAAGTACTCAACTAGTGCTGTCGTTCTTCACAAAAAAATGTGTTTACCAATGCATGCATGAACACTAGTTACTCTAACCCCCCTCTCTTCTTTAATTCTTTGCCACATCAGCATGTTTGCTATTCCCGTGTGCATGATACCAGCTAAGATACCACCATTATGGCCAGCCTTAATCATCGCATGCAATAATTTAGTGCACCTTGAAATATGAACATGTGTGGGGCGTGTATGTTTTTAATGACTTGAGACTATACCTAGCCCAGCATGCAAGATGACTTATTATGCACCGTTCCCCATACCTGCAGGAAGCCCGTTCGTCTCCGAATCTTTTCCTCTCCATGTGTGGAAACAATATGCCTGCCAAACTCTCCTTCTCCCTCCGGCGGTCCCACCACTCCACCCCGTGTGAAAAAATCTGCATGCATGACTCTCCTCCCCCCACGCTCGTCCAATCCGTTGTGACCAGCAATATTTCCACCCCTTTGCTCCCCCATAATTTACTCCAACAAATATGCCCACGTAGATGTTACTTAACTGCAGGTGCATTGGGTCACTAACATATGGGCCCAACAGGGGCCTGGCCCACATGTCAGTGACGCAACCGGACCTGCAGTTAAGTTAGTGCAGCTCAGTCCATATCTTACGTAGGTGTGCCATTGCTCGCTATAAATAATGCGCCTCCCACGACATCGCTATCTCCTCCTCCTCATGTTCACGTTCATCGCTATCTCCTCCCCCTCCCTCTCAGTCGATCCTCCAGTGACTCCGGCATGGTGAATGGGTAGCACATCTCGTACTTGATGTTCTCCGCCAAGGGCCAGTAGTGACCGTTGCATGCATCCGTGAGGTGATGCACCATGTCCGTCGGCGAGCCACAAAACGGCATCGGGCACTCATAGAAGTGGACGAAGAGCTCCTTGGAGGCATCGACCAGGCCGTCCATGAAACGGGAGTGGCTGTAGGGGACGTTGCACCAGTTGAATATATGAGCAAGTTACTATGAGATTTAATCCGAATAAGCAGAAAATAAATCATGAATTCTACCATGATTTCAAACAGGAAGGACAGAAACACATACGGTGCAACGGGAGCAGCACCATTGGCATTGAGGTTGTCGCCCATGTCCAGACACCACGTAGACACGGTCTTTGAGCATGGTTCATAGTCGTTCCACGCTTGGGCATTGAAGTTTGTAACAGATTAGAATATACTACTCCTCCGGTGCTAGTAGTAGAGCAGAGTCCTACTCTACTACTCTACTCAAGCAAGTTAGGGCATAGCACTGTAGGGAGTATCAGTACTGTGATCACTCAAGCAAGTTGTCTGGCATCGACATGACCCTACGCTGCTAGTATGTGTCTCGTAAGTCAAGCGGCGTGCTGTAGTCATCATCACCTGTCCACTTCCCGCAGCACATATTCGCTTCTCCATCTTTGTCCGCACATAATCTTGTCCAATCTTCCATCCCTGCTAAGGCGCCTCCTCCCCTCGTCCGAAACCCAAGCACTAACAATGGAAGAACCGAGAAGTGTCCGCTAAAAGAGTGGCTGGAATTCGCTCCCCACAGAGGTAATCAAGCTCATTGTTTCGCTGTGGACAATCTCAGTACCATGCCGCTTGCCGCGTGCTCGTCGGGGTTGTACCGTTTACTCAAATGCCTTAGGCCGGAGCTTTTTAAGCCATCTCCTTGCTTGCTGATGCCGCCTGATCTTCAGAAACGGCGTGTCATGCAGCATAATGATCGTAGGGTGGCGAGCATCAACCCCCTTGACTGCGATCCGATCCCCGTCATCCTCAACTACATTAACGGTATGTACTGGGTCGGCATGAACACGTCTTGGATGGTGCTCGTCGACGGTCGCGGCAGCTGGATGCTCGTGGAGGTCTACACCCGGCGATTGATCCCCCTTCCTTCGATTAACACTGCACTGCTTTGGCACCACGGCCCAGAATACTCGGAATCTTACAGTAGCCAACATGATACCAAGTTTGATTTGCTCAAGGTTGTAATCTGCCAAGTGCCCACAAGATCTGCGAATTATAAAGACTTCAGGCTAATTGCGTTCTTCAACCGCGGTCTCGCCTATCTGACAGGTCACTGCGGTAAGTGGATAAATCTGCACGTCCATCGCAGGATCATACATCCTCCATGGTTCTCTGATGCCATTGAACACAAGGGCTTCATTTACGCTGTCGACTCCTTCTATGGCTGGACGTATTGCTGGCCTACTCCAGTCATCGCTACAAACGGCTGTTACAGCAGTATGTTACTTTCCTATGATATCATGATGGCTTGCTTATATTACTGTCAACATTTGCTGAAAAAATATTCATGCTCATAACATGCTGTTCTTAAGATTGACTAAATCAAGAGCCCTTTTTTATTTGACTCCAACTTGATATGATGTTGTAGGCCGCCTGGTGTCCCTACCCTTCCTAATCCCAGAACCTTTCAAAGAAAAGCGGCATGGCAGTTGCAGGTGGTTCCTGGCTCGATCAGACGACGGCGAAAGATTGATGATCGTTCGCACGTACCGGACGTGTTGTTTCGCGGAATACAATCACAGTCACTGCAAGGTCTTTGAGCAGGATCCCAGCTTCTCTGGGCCTTCAGGAATTTTTGACTGGAGGCTGGTAAGTAGCCTTGGTACATGCTCTCTGTTTGTCGGACTGAATTATCCGATTAACCAGGAGATAACCGACGGCAAGGATCATGATGGCAGCGCGGTTTCGTTCATCAGGCAAAATTGTGTGTACACAGCGTACCATGCGTCTCTGCATGCACCATACCCTGATATGTGCCGCCAGACTCTGTAGCCCAAAGTAGGAGAGAGGGTCGCAAGTATCAGGCTTCGACCTGCTGGCTGGAGTTTCCCCCGTCAGGCACCCATCTGGTTCAAGCCGTCAGCCAATCTCCACAGCTTAATAAATAGTAACGTCTAACTGAGCCAGTTAGTTAGATGCGTACACTTGGTGTAGTAGGATCTTTATTTGGTTTGATGCATACACTTGTTATTTTATGGTAGCCCTTTTGTAATGATGGCTGATGTTAGGTTTGGAAGAGAGAGCTGCGTCTTCACTCTTCTGGCCTGCTTACTGCTTCTGTTGCACCCCCAGCCCTGGTTGCTGCTGCTGCTGTTTTCAATGTACAATCAGTAGTATATTTCGTCTGTTGGTTGAATAAATGTGTTGTTACAACGACAAACACAATGTTTTGGAAGTCGTTGCACGGTTCGATCCTTTAGTGCCCCATACAGTACGTAGCGCATACTATTTTTCGTACCGAACACATTTTCCACTTGTTGATAACATGCAGCCCACTGATGAAGGCCCAATAGAGAAGCCCATAATTAACTGGAAGGGAGGCTCTCACATGAATCCGGCCCAGGTACATGCTCATGGTCCCCTAAACATAAATAAATAAATAAATAAAGCTAAATGCTCATGCACCAGTTCTTGAGGAAAATAGGTAGCCCAGTATTTCTTTTTCAAGAATACCCAAGCTAGGCTTATTTGTTTTCTCCGAATTACTGGGCTGCAAATCTTTCAAGACGAGGAGGGATGCATTCCGGCCTGGCTTCAGAGTATGGTCAATGTCTGTTAAAAGTAATATCAAAAGGGGTTGAAAATTCCAAAAAAATTATAGCAAATCGGATCTAAGTTTCTTTTTTTGTTTTTGTTCTTCACTGATATCTTATACGTATTTTATTGGATTTAACATGACATAGTACTAATTTATTTTTAAATTTGTTTTAGTATGGCTATTAATTTTTGGATTAAGAATATTTCGTCCGCCAGCAAAAATTTGCGAATTTTCGAAATTTCACACATATTTAGTTAATTTTTTGACCCTGGTACTGACCAGAAAATGGCCAACAATTCTAAAAATGGAAAACGGGCTATAATAAATTCCACATGAAATAGAAATTGAGTAAAATTTATAAAAATAATAGCAAATGGGTTGTACACGCCATAGATTTCGAGGCTGACTTGTTTATGCAAGGCTTTGTCAGTGAACACACGATTCTAGCAACAGCGACTGTTGGATGTCCATCCAACGGCCGACGTGCTTCTTCAATCTCTGATCTTCCTGCTCCAGCCGCCTAAACTAGCGCTGGCGGGACTGCCTGCTCCCTCCTCTTGTGGCCCGATGTGATGCCGTGCAGGCTTCCCCGGCCCACCCTACTCCCTCAGCTGGCCTGGCCGCACGCAATCAACTGTCTCCTTATTACGTGAAAAAATGATTCCTCCAACTGACATCTGGGGCACACCGGTTGGGAGGCTGACCTGTGGGCCAACTAAGTTGATGCGTATGCAGGGCTTGTCAACTTAGTCAACAAACGATTCTAGCAGCAGTAACCGTTGGATTTGAATCGAACGGTCCTGCTGCTTCTTCAATCGCTGCTCTTCTTGCACCAGCCGACCAAACCAGCGCCAGGGAGACCGCCTGCTCCTACCTCCAGTGGTCGGGTGTGCTGCCGTTAAGGCCTCATCGCCCCCTACTACTCCCACCGCTAGCCAGGCCCTGCGGCGACGGCAGCCTCACACCGCAGCCGAACCAGTGAACCCTCGTACTCCTCTCCACGTGGGCATCCACTGCCGCATCTTCCCCGGCTCCGCGTCGTCCCCTTCCTAGGCCTCGCCGTCGTCCACTGCCTTGGTGCTCTCGGCGCAGCGTGGTCAACGACATTCCATCGGAAGAGTACTATACGTGGAGAGTCTGACAGCTGGGTCCACGGCCACAACTCAGTTTTTTGTGATTTGCCAAGTAAGTCGCTTTGTCAGGCCTGTTGGGCTACAAATCTTTCAAGACGAGGAGAGCTTTCATTCGGCTGGCCGAGAAAATGGCCCATCAGTAATGAGAAATGGGTTGTACATTTTTAAAACACATCAAACCGACAATTAGTTTCAAATATCTTTTTTCATTTCGAGATTTTAAATTACATTAATTTTTATGCGTGGAGAATTTGTTGGATTTTATATTGATATACATTTATTTTTAAAATCAGTTTGAATGTGAGACAAAATTTCGGGATTAAAAACAGTTCGGACCGCACCGAAATATGCAAAATTTCGTATAATTTTTTAACCGTGGCCACAATATGGGTTGTAATGCTAACAAAAAGAATATGGGCTCCAAAAAACCTTAATAATTAGCAAATGGGTTGTAAATTATTAGAAATAATGGCAGATGGGTTGTATGTTGTTTTCCACAGATTTGAGGGTTTCCTAAAAAAAGGTTGACGCACAAGCAGTGACTGTTGGATGGCCATCCAACGGCCGTCGTGCTTCTTCAATCTCTGCTCTTCCTGCTCCAGCCCCTCAAACAAGCGCCAGCAGGACTGCCTGCTCCCTCCTTCCCGCGGCCGGCTCTGCTGCCGCGCAGGCCTCACCGCCCCACCGTACTCCCACCGCTGGCCTAGCCATCCCTCTACTCACCCACACCTGTTGTTATTCTCCAGCGACGACAGACGAACTAGTAAACCCTCGTACAGTCGTACTCCCCTCTGCGTGGGAAACAACTGCCAAGTCTTCCCTGCCTTCGTGTCGTTCCCTTCCTAGGGCTCACCATCGTCCACCGCCCTGGTGCTCTCGGCGCGGCCTGGTCAATGTGGTCAACGACCGACATGCATTTGAAGTGGACTGTACGTGGAGAGGCCGACAACTGGGTCCATGGCCGCATGCAAGGACATGCCTCCTTATTACACGCAAAATAATGATTCCTCCACCTGACATCAGGGACCCACCGAAAGGGCCTCTGTATTTCGTGAAAAAATGTTACCGCCGCTGACAGCTCGGACCCACCAGCTATATCTTCGCACGCAAGGAAGTGCCTCCTTATTATGCACAAAAAAAATGAATACTCCCCCTGTTAGCTGGGACCCAGTATAGTGGCAGGCTAACTTGTGGGCCTACTAAGTTGACGGGGACGGAGGGCTTTGTCAACTTAGTCAATATGCACGATTCTAGCTCCAGTGACCGTACGATGTCCATCCAACGGCCGTAGTGCCCAAACCAGCGCCGGTCGTGCCTCGTGCTCCTGCCTCTCGTGGCCGGCTGCGATGCGGCGGAGGCCTCACCGCCCCCTACTACTCCCACCGCTGGCTAGGCCATCCCTCTACTCACCCACACCCCTTGTTATTCTACGGCAACGACAGCCTCACACCGCAGCGAACCAGTGAACCCTCGTACTCCTCTACGCGTGGGCATCCACTGCCGCGTCTTCTACGGCTCCGCGTCGTCCCCTTCCTAGGCCTCGCCGTCGTCCACCGCCCTGGTGCTCTCGGCGCGGCATGGTCAACATGGTCAAGGAACGGCTTCCATCTGACGTGGACTATATGTGGAGAGGCTGACAGCTGGGTCCATGGCCGCAGCAAGGAACTGCCTCCTTATTACGTGCAAAATAATTATTCCTCCACCTGACAGCGGGGACCCACCGGACGGGCCACCGTTATTCGCGAAAAAACATTCCCCCCTGACTACTGGGACCCACCAGCTACACCTTCGCATGCAAGGAAGTGCGTCCGGGCAAAAAAAATAAAACGATTCGCCCCCATGACTGCTGGGACCCACCAGCTACATCTTCGCACGCAAGGAAGTGCCTGACAGTCGGGACCCACCTGGTCGAAGCGTACGTAGCGTTGTCATTCTAGTCGCGAATGTGTACGTACATGTTGGTCGATGTAGAGGCGCGCACGTGTCGTAGTAGAGGCGCGCACGTAGCATGTACACGTACGTACAGCGGCCAGGGTGCAAAAAGAAAATACGGCCACGTATGTTTACATACGGGCGGGGTCTCGAATGCCTACTCGCGCATACGTACGGCCAGGGCTCGTGTACATGGCTGGGTCGGAACGGAGAAAGAGCGTCGTCGTCGTGTTCATGGGGAGGCAACGGAATGCTTGTGTTCTTGGGGAGGCAACGGAATGCGTCATGTTCATGGGGAGGCAACGGAATGCGTCGTGTTCATCGAGATGCAACGGAATGCGTCGTGTTCATCGGGAGGCAACGGAATGCCTGGGAGCCAACCAGCTGGGTCGGAACGGAATGTGTGGTCGTGTTCATCGGGAGGGCTTGGACGGAACAGGCAATGGAAACGAGGCCTGGCGTACCGTGTAACGGAGGAAACGGACCTCCTACGGTCGAAACGGGGGTCCTATTGATCGGGAGGGGTGTGGCGTACCGCAAAACGGAGGAAACGGACCTCCTACGATCGAAACGGGGGTCCTGTTGATCGAGAGGGGTGTGGCGTACCGCAAAACGGACGAAACGGACCTCCTACGGTCAAAACGGGGGTCCTGTTCATCAGGAGGGGTGTGGCGTACCGCAAAATGGGACTCCACGGGATACTTTGCATCTCCACCGTCGACCTCCTCCAACCTCCACGGGCTACCGTCGACCTCCTCCAGCCTCCACGGGCTCCTGTTCATCCAGCCTCCACCACACGCTACTCCACCGGCTACTGTTCAACCACCCTCCACCATCTACTATTCATCCAGCCCTCCACACCACGGGGTCCTGTTCAACCACCCCTCCACGGGCACCCCTCCACCGTCTACTGTTCATCCAGCTCTCCACCACACCACGGGGTCCTGTTAATCCAGAGGCAAGGCCACCGCTCACTATTCGTCCAACCCCCCTCCCCCCCCCCGCAATGCTCACTGTTCATCTAATCGATCGGCTTCAGTTAGCAGCAGTAGCGAAGGAATCACTCGATCGGGTTCAGTTAACAGCCATCGATCGATCGCTCGGGTTCAGTAATGTGTAGCCTGCAGTGCAATCGCTCGGGTTCAGTTAGAGCCCAACGCCTCGCTCGGGTTCAATTAGAGCCAATGCCTCGCACACATGCGCGTACGTGTATGAGAGAAACGCGCATCGCTCGGCCCCCGACCTCCCACCATAATCGGGAACTCCCCGAAATTTTCCTCGCCCTCGCTTCTACCACAGTTTTTTCCGTCATGGATGGCCCAAAGAATGTCATGCAGCTACGTCTCCGGCCCGCCCAGGACGAAAATCCCATTTTTTGTCATGATTTTTTGTCATGATTTTTTGTCATAGAAGTAGGAGCCCACCACATCTATGATGATACCGGGTTTTGTCACAATTATCATCATAGAAGTGTCATATGTATGACAGAAAAAAATTTCGTTCGGCCCAAAATGTCACGGATGTGTCTTTTTTTGTAGTGAAGAGTGTGTGCGAGAAACAAATGTTGACGGAGAAACTACAGATAGATACAGAGATGGAAATTCTAGGTAGAGGGACATCGGCTAGTTTGAGAGTTGGAGATGACCGCCGGGTGGTTCAGAGGGTGAAGTTGTGTGTGTGTGAGAGAGAAAGATAAAAAGAGGGCACTTGACTGCATGTAGAGAGAAACATACATAGTGTGCGTGATAGGAAGCAAGAGTGAGGGCGAGAAAGAAGGTTGATGGAGAAACAGATAAATAGAAAGATAAAGACTCTATCTAGTGTGCATTAGAGATAGGAGACGAGTGGATCAGAAGGCTGAGTTATGTGTGTGGGTGTGAGAGAGATGAACAAAGGGTGCATGTGACTCACATACAAACAAATATCGGAGAGAAATGAGATCCCGGGAGACAGAGTTTTGTGTCTGCGAGAGAGAAAGATATTTCACAATGAGAGTGATAGCTAGAGAGACATATGAGGGAACGCAAGATATCTCTAGAGAGAGAGTGTGTGTGTGTGTGAGAGACATACAAGAGAATGGTGGAGAGATATGAGACCCTGGGAGATAGAGTTTGTGTTTGTGTGTGAGAAAGAGATATTTAAGAGGAATACTCGTAGCTTCTCGTATGTAAGGAGCGAAAGACATCTCTGTGTGAGAGGGTGTGTGCAAGTGGCACACAGGGGAATAGTAGAGAGAAATGAGACCCCGGGAGACGAAGTTTGTGTTTGTGTGAGTGAAAAAGATTTCACACGGAGAATCATAGTTAGAGACACATAGCAGGGAGCGAGATATACTTAGAGAGAGATAGAGTGATGGAGGTCGAGGGAGAGAGTACCGTCAGTGTGTTACAAAGATAAAAGATCATTGTCGGAATACAGGTAGCACGAGAGATACCCGAGAGACGATGAACGTGTATAGGTCTAGAGAGATACTCCTATATAAGCATGAGTGATAGCTATATGAGACGAATATCTGGATTAAAGGGGATTCAAATATTTAAACTGGAGTTCACGACATCGATAATATCATAATGCAAATTGGTGTATCAAACATGCATATTCATTTGAATTTGGGGACACGTGTAATGTTATAGAGTTTATCAATATTAGGGATCCATATATTCTTTAATTAGAGACAATGCATGGTTTATATGCAATTAATGTGTAAACGGGATTACACTATATGTTGCTTGTGTGAAACACATTATACATGTTTGAGAAGTAAAAAATAAAAACCCGCATGAAACACACATTAATTGGAGACAGTTAGCGAGGAATGCATACATTGGATTTCAACATAAAGGGTGTTGTGCTTTTGAAAGTATAAATATATAAAATGATGTATATAGAATTTTATTCCAATCGAAAATGGATCATGCCCGAACAAAAATAGGATACAAACTGGATTCGAATTGAGTTGGCACGGTAAACCTGCACTCTTGCTCTGCAAAAATTTGAACGAAGCGGGGAAAGTCACAGTAACCGCCCGAAACCAAAATCTGCGAGATGGAAATTACTGTCTATCCCTGCCACGCAAAGCCTATCGGCTCGATTTCTATAGGTTTCGATAGGGGTAGGTTTTTAATTTCACTCAAATGTGACATAACCGCCTCTCACCCAGATTCAAACATAGGTCATATTCGAACCAAAGAGAACATGGCTGTTGGTACCCTCTTGATCGGCGCAATGCCAAACCCACCAAGGGGCTTCTTGATCGTATTCGGATCATAGCTTAACCCCTTTTGGGTCTGACTTTGATCATATTCAAATCAGAGTCGTTAAAAAACTCAAGGTCATTTGGGGGCTTCCTGTTTAAACATAGGTCGTATTCGAACCAAAGAGAACATAGTTGTCGGTACCCTCTTGATCGGCGCAATGCCAAACCCACCAGGGGGCTTCTTGATCATATTCGAATCATAGCTTAACCCCTTTTGAGTCCGACTTTGATCGTATTCGAATCAGAGTCGTTAAAAAACTCTCAATGTCATTTGCGGGCTTCCTGTTCAAACATAGGTCGTATTCGAACCAAAGAGAACATAGCTGTCGGTACCCTCTTGATTGGTGCAATGCCAAAGCCACTGGGGGCTACATGATCGTATTCGAATCCTAGCTTAGCCCCTTTGGCCCGGTTTACTGATCGTATTCGAATCAGAAGCCTCAATTTTTTTCTCTCTGTTTGACTTAAGTTTTTTGAAACGGTCTTTTGGGTTTGTCTTGAGACTTTTTGCTCATATCTGAAGCATATATATATATATATATATATATATATATATATATCTGTGTGTGTGTGTGGTTTCTATTAGCTCGGCCTGGCTTTCGACGACAAGTCACCAGCATATGACAATATTAATACTTGGAAGGTTTGGCTTCTAAGTTTTGGGTTATCACCCTTACTGCACAGGTATCATAAGCCGGCAATACGATTCAATATCACAGGTATGATATTGTTTATACATGATTATGTTTAAACCGGCCCTGGCTATGGATTTTAAGCCACCGGTATATTTTGAATTGCGCCGGCCGTTGGAATGATGCGCATATCAATCATTGGATTATTGTCCTTATTGGATACGGCGATATAAGCCGGTGGTATGAGCCAATTCCACAGATAAGATTTTCAAAGTCGCTTTAGCGCAATGGCTATTATATTATCAATGGATATGATTTATTCTACAATGGAAGGAATACTCACGAGTCGCTGCAGGCTTACAACCCGACACTTGGGGGCTACAATTATTCAAATTGAGATTACATCAAATATGCAAGTCTCATGTCACTGCCAGCATGCACCATGGCACTTGCGGGCTAATGCAAGGACATTTCTTACTTACCTCATTGAAGACCCGACTCATCACATCGTAATGAGCCGGCCCTTGGGGGTTACCAATTGCTCTTGTCGAAAATTCAAGGTACACAAGCCTTAATCCATCATATTGAAAGATCCACTACTCAGTTGGTAGAGTACAAAGCTCTTAACCTTGTGGACGTGGGTTCAAGCCCCATGGTGGAGATTACATCATATGATGTTATTATCAATGAATCATATACAAAAGTCCCAGCTCAGTAATATCCTACTAAGCCGGCCCTTGAGGGCTACACGTTGCTGCTCAAGTTTACATGATCATATTTACAAAGTCTCTTCTCATTATTGCATAATAACCGGGATACACTGGTTGAAATTTTTATGAGCATAAGGCAATTACAAGTCCCAGGTTGCTACAAGCATGACAACCCGGCACTTGGGGACTACAGGTGATATGCATATAAGGAAGGAATAACTTCAAATTCTCAGTTTTGAGAAAATCAGATATTATATTATTATCGGAGAAATCTGCAAAGTTTATGACCCGGTGTCATCATAAGATTAACCCAGCATCAGCAACAATTACATGACCCATCATCATTTGTTTATACCCCGACAATTTTGGCAATCATAAATCAGCAAGATCTACATCTTTAAGCCGGTTGAATATCAGTTGAATATTTCAAGACCAATATTTTTGTCAAATCAGAGCATTGAAGGCCGACTCAAATGGATTATTTCTTATAATATTTCTTTACAAGAGCCAATGTCAGCAAATGGATTATGAAGCTGGACTATTGACGCGGATTTCCAGGAGAAAATGTCAAGGACATAAGGATGATCAGGTGCCGGATTACAAGAATATTTAACCCGGAGCACAACCTGTCAATTTTGTTCTTGTGTTTATTTTACAGGGTCAGTTTAACATGGATAAATCCAAATTAAACTGGGGGCTAATGTCGGGGGGTATACCCCGTGGTATGACCCGGCCGGATTTGGTGACTCACTAGTAACCCGCCCTTACTTGGCGACTCACGAAGTGACCCGCCCGGATCTCTCCACTCACTGATGACCTGGCTAGGCCTGGTGACTCATTGGTAACCCGGCAGGCGGGTCAGAGGAGTGACAAGACCCGGTGGCCCAATGGGCGGTTCATGGAAGGCCGGCTCGTATTACGGTGGGCCGGCTTAAGAGAAAAGGCATAAGGAATATTCCCTTACAAAGGAAGCAAGACTAGGACTCCACTTGTAATAGAGTAATCATAATCCTAATAGGACTAGTCATGTAAGCCGCCCCTTCAACATATATAAGGAGGGGTAGGGCTCCCCAAGAGGGACAAGTTCCACAAGTTAGACAGATTAGGGTTAGACAAACAAGTCTATAGCTCTCGAGTTAGAGCACCCGTCTAATCGTGATCATCATCATCAATACATCCACCGTGAGGGGCCGAACCTAGGTAAAACCTTGTGTCTCTCGTCCCACTCAACACCTCTCAAGCTACCACATAGATGTGTTGGCCTCACGAGAAAGTCCTCACACTAGGACATCTGTCGTGACAATTCCATGACAGTGGGCGCCAAAACACAGTGTCTCCTCAGCCAAAATCGACTCCCTCCCCAATTCATACACGGTGGGCACCAAAAACAAACTCTCGTCGGCATATATTTAGTGTATGCGAGATTACCGTCCTATCCCCAACCGACTAATATTGATGTGATGTAGGAAATTTTAAATGGGGGCTAAGTTTGTAAATTTCCTCGCATTTGAGACAAGCGCGCCCTGAAGACATGGTTCCCCCTTCCTCTCTCACTCCATTTCCCCATTCATACTCCGTGGGCGCCAAAACACCCTCTCCACCCCAGCCTCCTCCGTCTGCCACCCCATCCACCGCCGTCCTCCTCCACCATGCTAGAGCTGATACCCCGACGTCGTCGGCCATTACAAGAGATCGACCTCTCTCATCCACGCCTTCGGACCGGGATCCTTGCATCCCATCCTCTCGCTTCATCCCTGCCGTCGTCCACCTTGTCGGCACTGCTCCCATGATCGTCTCATCCACCGCGCCCCGCCGCCACTGTCTACCCTCCTAGATCTGCTTCCACGCTGCCGACAGCCATCGCTACGGGAGCACCATCAAATTCTCAGCAGATGCATACACGGCGCCGCACCAGAGGCGGTACTCTTTCGTATCTGCTCAACTTAGTTATCGCAGCAAGAAAATAGATCGCCACTTCTTTACTCTGATTTCTTGTCCATCACTTACTTGTTAGTGGAAAGCAAACATTGGTTGCGAAGTTGCCTTTGTCCGGTTTGCACCTTCAGATCCACCATGGCACGCTCAACACTATACTCGCAATGCTTATGGTTTTCTCCTTTTATATTCCACACTAGTTAGATGACAGTAGACTAAATTTCAAAATTGGGTTAGTCAATTTTTGAGAGCTCGCCAGAGTTTGCCGGTGCAAAGGAAGGGGCTCGGGTGGGGACGGTGGTTGTGGGGGGCGGTGGTGGGGCCTCACCGAATGAAGGAAACTCGACGCGGGTGGGGGCGGGGCTGGGGTGGTGGTGGCGAAGGAACACAGGCGGTGGGGCCGGTGGTTCGACCGGCGGCCCGTGCAGTGTTCTGTATGGGAAGCACAGTATGTTCCTTGTCAGGAAGGGGAGCAGGGACATCTACAGTCGACACCTCTATTGGGCCGGTTCTGCTAAATGATTTCGCACTTTGAGTTGGTCTGCCATAATACCCCAGAAATGGTGGGAGCCTTGCGGTCTTTGATAGACTAAACTGATAGTAACAGCTGTGTTCCTTTAGATGAATAGAGCTGGCCTGTAGGTGATCGATAGGCTGCATATTAGTAGCGGCAAAACCCTATGTTTTCCAGCCAGTTCCGCTTTCCTGATTTATTTATGGTGGTTATGGTGTACCCCTATTATCTACACTACGATCTGCCTACTGGCTCTGCGCTCTCGCTATCATGGTTTGGCAATAAACTTTCTATATGGTATATTATGAACCTATCATCTGCCAACTATCCTTACATCTGGGGCCCCCAACAGGGAGCCTATTTTTTGTGTAGTTGTGCCAGATTATATTAATCTACTCACCATATTACAGCACACATGGGCTCTCTCATCAGAATCCAGTGATAGCACACAAGGGTTTACAGGGAGCCTCTATTATATTACAATATTCTCTGCATTACAAAGATAATCTCACTACTATTTGTGTTTTCATGCTTTACATATATTGTACGTAATCACAATGAATATAAGAATGCGCACATCAGAAGAATATTGCGGAACAGTTCAATGGGTAACAAACTTGGCATCAAGGGATTGAGGTCCATTGTGGATGCAATGAAACCCACATGCTCCCGACCTATAGATTCGTATTCAGAATATGATCATAATGACTATTCTGAGCTCAAGGAGTCAAAGGAAGATGACCTATCCTGTTCACCCAATAAGGTGCCTGTTCTAATTTCGCAAGGTTTTATTGGTTGCACATATCTTGCATAAGGTGTCTTGCATTTCTTTTGCTTCGTTACACCGCCATCTGCTTAGTTTACTCATGATATATGTGAAGATGTCATGCCCATACATTATCAACACCTATTCCATTTGTCGGCATACCATGTTTTTCCATTCAGATGTTGTTCTTGTGCTTCAGACATCCAAAAGGAAGAGGGTGATTGCGGAACCTGAAGGAGTACAAGCAAAGTCCTTGAAAATGGTGGTGCTACCGGAGAAATCACATAGCACCCGACGTATATTGCTGATAGAACCAGCACCGCAAAACCTAGGATATCGCAACTATGTTGGTCGCTGCTTTGCTCTTTTGAGTACCTATTGTCCTATCGATGTCCTTACATTCATACCTGGTGGATTATGTGACATCATTGTGCATTATAGCTTGCTTATCCACTGTTCACTCCAAATTATCAGATCTATATTAATGCTTAAATTAATGTAGAATAAACCCAATGCCTATGAAGAAATTTAGTTCTGCATTGTTCTTGTAAGTATCTGTTGTCCTTATATTTGTCAGATAGTTGTTCATGTACACTTTGCAGCTTATTTTCCCTTGTCCTCCATTTTTCTACACATCAGATCTACATTTACTCTTGCCAAAATATTGAATAAAACCAATGTTACTGAAGAAGTTTAGCTCCGCATTGCTCTTGTCAGTGCCTTCTGCCTATATGCTGTATTTACATTTGTACTCTGCATCTTAAGTTAAATAATCGCCATTTGTTCCTATATTTTCACATCTATATTTACTCTTAACAAAATGTAGAATAAAGGCAATACTCTTGAAGAAGAGTGTGAGGTAAACTTTTTGAATTGCCCCCCCCCCATCAATATGGACAAGGCCTTTATAGAGCCTGTCTTCACTACTAATGTAAGTTTGTCCTCCTCGAGCCTTCAAACTTTGTTGTTTATATTTGGATAGATATAAGTGCAAATGTTGTTTATTTTTGTCGCCTGCATCAAATTGCTTGTTCAAAGTTTATAAAGTAGAAGTACATAAACATAAGTTTGTCGTTCTCAATTTCAGTCTTTAGTTGTACAATCTAGTTCCTTATTCGTACCATGTAAATTAAACTAAACATAGCAAGTTATCTTCTTTAGCACTATGTGTGTGCTTGTGTTCTTGATATGTAATCCAATGGTGTGGTGAGACTACCAACAACAGCACAATGTCATATCCTGCTATGTCTCAACTATGAACATGCCATATTATATTAATGTTATTTAAATCGTGTCTCTTTATTTACCAATCTGAAATGGTATAAATTTATAGTACACTCACCATTCATGATTATACGTTGTTTAGAACTACATCTATGCTTGTGTTCTTGATCTGTAATCCAGTGGTCTGGTGAAGCTGGCCGCTCCTGCACAATGCCATTTCCTGCCGTCTTAACTATGAACAATGCCTATTATGTTAATGCTATTTTAAACCGTGTCTCTTTATTTCTGACAAAGAAATGAGATGAATTGACAGCGCTGATCCTTATACATGCAAAACCTGTTATCTACCTACTTGTTTCTCTTTTAGGGTGACAACACTGCTGCTAGGAAGAACTACCACAATGATAGTGAGACGAACCCATTGTTTGTCCCTCTAACACATATTCCAGAGGAGAAGGCAAACCATATTGAGGGTAGGGATACAACCATGAAGTCACATCTTGATGTAGTGTCAAACTTACTCAGTGACACAAGCTCGATGAAGTCGCCGCCTGAATCTGTTCGACTTCTTCAGTCTGAAATTCAAGCAAAAATACATGCTTCCGCTCAAATACGACTCAAACTCCAATCGCTATGCAAGATTAACTATAAGTATAGGACGTTTATTGATGCTATGTAGCTTAAGTTGGTGGATATGAGCGCCAAAGAAGCGCAGTCTCATCAGGTTGCTAAGCTGCTTGCGCTGAAGCTGTTGGGCTAGGCTAACCTTTCTTGAATTGTGTTGAGGTGCTCTCGATTCTGCCTATTATTTTGTCCGCCTGTTAACTTCCACTAGTGGCAACCTGCCCAGTTTATGTAATCTGTAGTCTGGTTGCCCTTTATTATCACTAGCGGCGAACTTTGATGCCGAGGGGATGTAATATGTTGTAATTTCTTTGTTGTATAGTCTAGGTTTATTCTTGGTCGGTATGTTGTAATTTAGGCCAGAAGGATTAGTGGATCTCAGTGTTGTCGGTCTTCAGGGCAGCCCGTTACTCATATGGGCCAAAACGTGGGCTTATAATCATCTTGGGCCATTAGCAGGTCTAAACCTTATGGTTGTTTCCCGCCTTTTACAGGCCAAGTAAAGTTCTAGCCAGCTGGGCCAGAGAATACAATGGGCTTTTAACAGGCTAAAACCTAGATTGGGCTAGCGTTGAGCCGAAAAATTTATGGGCCAATACATGCCGAAACTGCCTAAGGCCCATGTTTGGTCCAAATAGGATGAGTAGTTAACAGGCCAAAATATATCTCAGGCCCGATTGGGCCAATAAAATTATGGGCTTCGAGCAGGCCGGTATCCACGTGGGCCATAGGCCCAAAAGTGTCACGGGCCATTATCAGATGGATTGTAAGCATGCCGGATTCAATGGGTGTTGTAATTAGGCCCAACTGTTACACGGGTCATTAATAGGCCCATAGGCCAGTTGGGCTGAAATTTATCCACGAAGACTACGGACCATTAAGAGGCCTAAAGTTACTTTGGACAAGAAATAGCCCAGTTTCTGCATGGGCCGTTAAATGGCCTAAAGTTAAATCGGGCCGACAACGTCCCAGATACTCCACGGGCCGCTAACAGGCCGAAACTATTATCGGGCCGAACTGGTAAACAGGCATTTAATAGGCTGAAATACAAACCTGTCTTAGAATGGGCCCAAAGGTACAGTGGCCTGTTAACGGGCCTGATCCGATATGGGCCGTAATTTGGACCAAAACTTGGTAGGCTGTGAACGGGCCTGATCTGATATGGGCCTCAATTTGACCCAAAACATGGCAGGCTGTTAACGGGCCAGCCCACTAGTGTCTGAAAAAACATGGTGGGCCTTTAGCTGGGCCGGCCTTTTCATCAGAATGGGCCTCTATTGGGCTAGCCATGTGTCGACGTATCATAGGCGCCTCCTGTCCAATGAGTGGATGAAATCTGTCCCAACAAGGAGCTGACACGTGGTTCCATCGGCCAATGAGAATTTTACACGTGGAAAATCCCCATAGGTCCGGGCTGTTAATGGGTTATTCGATCCAAAGCCGGACCCGGTAGCTTAACAGTGAGCCGTTATGGTCGATGCCACATGTCGGTCACCCTTGACAAAAGAACTTCTATGACGCGTGATTTATCGTCATGGAAGTGGACACTTCCGTGATGATAGTTTTGGTAATGTCATGGAACACTTCTACGACATCACAGATATGACTATCTTGATTATGTCATAAAATCGTCATGGATGTACATGCATGACAGAAAACGTGACCTACTATGACAAACATGTACCATCACGGAAGTGTATTTTTTTGTAGTGCTAGAGGGGGGTAAGGACTCCAAGATGTGTATCAACATTGCTCTGATCCAAGATGTTATAGGGTGGAAACCTAGTTCATGATCTTTTCAAACTTGGAGGGGGAAAGGTGAAGAACAATGAGAATAACAAGAAGAATAACTCAAACAAAACCCAAATCATGCATCCACTAGAATAGCATACATGAGATCTGCAACTATGACACAAACAATCAAGGGAAAATAGCACAAAGGTAAGGTTCTTCTCAAATCCAAAGGAGATGGGGTCTTGGTGATAGTCTTCTGCAAGAGGAGGTCTTGATATACACTTGGGACCTTCTCCTAGGAAATCTTGATCTCCAAGAGGAGGCGTAGATGAGGAAAGCTCTCTCTAGATAATCTCATATACTTTGCTAACCCTAGCTAGGAGGAGCGGTCCTATATATAATCTTGGACGGAGTAAGAGAGAAGGAGAGGGTTACATGGGTCTCTAGCCTGGCTACGCACGCACAGGTGTGGGATGACCATGCTGGCGGCCAGATATCCAGCGGCTCACGAGGCCCTGAATGTCCGGGGCAGGGGCTGGATGTCCGGCCTGGGACTGGTATAATTTCGGCAGGCTTTAGTGTCATGTGTGAGGCGGTCATGCCGGATGTCCGACTCTTGGAGCTTTTCCAGTGCTGTTCTATTGTTGCTGCTATCCCAGGGGCGCCGGCTATCTATGCTAGTGGCCGGATGTCCGACCACTGTAGCCTTTCCATGATCCCTTGTTGTGTTCCTTCGTCCGCCTCCGTGGTAGCTTGATATTCATTTCGAGTGTCTCCGAGGTGGTCTTCTTCATACCTGAGCACGCATAGTATTTCCGCTTGAGGAAGTAGCCATGCCCCATGTGGTTCATATGGAAGCTCATTAAGGAGAGATGTCATCTTCATCTCGATAGCTCTTGCACGTGGTCGTGTCATCGGTCCACTTGGCGCTTGGGGAGACGGTGGTGGGTCCATGGGTATGACTATGGGATGCTCTGCATCACACACACAGAGAAAGGAATGTGTACATGTTAGAGAGAGACCTAACTAAATATATATATATAGGGCGGGGAGAAGGAGAGAGGTGTGTGTGTTAAGAGAGAGAGAGAGAGAGAGAGAGAGAGAGGTGGGTATAGCTAGAGAGAGGGGTGTTCATGTGTATGTTGGAGAGAAAGACCTGGCTTGGTAGAGATTGTGTCCGTCTTGGGGTTAGACTTAGAGAGATAGGGGAATGGAGGGACCTCGTGGGTGGTTCCTTCAAGGACGTTGGTAAGATCTTTGACGTTGGCAACACGATGGTTGGTGGGTGGGTCAAAAAATCAACTCTCACCAGGAGTTCCACGATCTGATATGACACTAAGATATGGAAATCCAACTTAGCGAGCTCCTAAACCTGATCTAACATCAAGTCCATGAGAAGTTTCTCACGCTTCTCTCGGGCCTGATATGACATCGCCCTAGAGAAGCAACTTTAAGATCTGATCTGACATTGCTTCACGCTCGTCAAGGGCCTCATCTGACATCGTGCCTAGGGAGAGCGGTTTTAGGATCCGATCTGACATCGATCCCATTAAAGATTTATCACGCTCTTCTAGGGCTTGAGTTGACATCGTGCCCGAGTAGAGTGACTTTAGGATCCTATCTGACATGGATCCTCGTAAAGGTTTCTTACACTCTTTAGGGGCCTGATCTGACATCATGCCCGAGGAGAGCGGCCCGTGCTGCTCTCGGATTGGGCAAGAAACCAAATCCATGAAGAACAACTCTCCATGGTGTACTCCATTGGAGCTAAATACGGAGAAGTGCATCTTCAGCGTGCCATCCGGGTAGGTCCTTGAGGACGCGACCTTGGTGAGCCATGATCCACCAAGGACGCTTCACAACCCACGTCGATGGCAGTCGCGCCACATGGACGCCGACTCGTGAAGCCTAGTTATGGCCCACGCCACATTGTCGGTGTGTTACCGCTTGTGAATCCCGCACTTTTGCAACACCCGACGTCTGCGCACACAGGCGCCACGTGCCACCATGTTGTCCATACCATGATTGCCGACGCCCTTGGGCCACCGCGCCTCCATGTGCGTAGCCGCACTTAGATCTACACCAGCTGCCACATTGCAGTCGTGCCAGATGTGTGCCCTGGGCCAGCACCGCGATCACGCACCTCCTCCCTCGTGTCGCCTAGCACCTCGAGAAGCAAACACCGCGCCGAGCCCATTTCTCCACCAGATCAAACTATCCAGCGATGTTCAACATTGTACCAAAGGAACAAAATAGCCTCGCTGCCGCCGCTATGTTGGCTTTGTCCGACGATGCACCCCAACGACAGTGAGGGGAGCAGGTGCAATGGAGGCTACCCGACGACGACTAGAATTTTTCTTCTCACGAGGGGAGGAGGTGCAATGGAGGCTACCCGACGACGGTGAGGATTTTTCCCTCATGAATGGAGCAGGTGCAGTGGAGGCTACCTAGTGATGGTGTCTAGATTTGTGAGAGGTTTCCATGATTGGAAGACAGTTCACTTGGGCGAACAGTCTTCCGGAACCGACATATGAGAAACTAGATCGCGTATTAATGGATTCCGACTGGGAATCCAGATTCCCTATGGTTTCTGTACGCGCTCTACCTCGTATAGAGGCTATCTTAGACCACACACCCATCATTTTAACTACTGGATTGCCACCAACGCAGCACACACGCAAGTTCAAGTTTGAACTGGGTTGGTTGCATAGGAATGGATTCCATGGCATGATCAAGAAGGTGTGGAATAAACTGGTTATGGGGCTTACCCCAATACACAAATGGAACAACAAAAATGTGCATTACGTAAGTTCCTTAGTGGCTGGGCTAGGCACACTAAGGGTATCCTCAAAAAGGAGAAGCTTCTTCTTTCATCTATCATTGATGAATTAGAAGCTTTGGCAGAGGTTAGACCTCTATCTGAGCATGAAATCGAGATCAAGAGTCATTCGAATGCATAGATAGCTAGCATGTTGCGTGAGGAGGAACTCAAATGGTACCAACATAGTAACTCTCAATTTATCCTGAAAGGTGATTCGAATACTAGATTTTCCATGGAGTCGCTAATGGCAGACACCGGAAGAAAAACATTCATTCCCTACAACAGGATGAGGGCACGATTGAGGGGCATGAGCAATTTAAATCTTACATCACTAATTATTATAAAAATTTGTTAGGAGCCCCATAGGAAGGAAACTTCTCAATGGATTAGTCCCGAACGGATGACATCCCCTAGGTCTCTGATGAGGAAAACGGCCTTCTAACAGCCCATTCTCGAGGAGGAAGTTAGAAAGGCGATTTTACTAATGGAGCACAACAAAGCCTCTGGTCTAGATGGTTTCCCCGCTGAGTTCTATCAGAACTTCTGGGAAGTCATCAAGCCGGATCTCCTACTTTTGTTTAGCGACCTACATGCTGGCCATCTGGAATTGTTTCGCTTAAACTTTGATGAGATTATTTTATTACCTAAGGTTGATGAGGCTGAAAGGATACAACAATATAGACGTATCTACCTCCTTATTGTTAGTTTAAAAATATTCCTGAAGGTTGCGACTATTAGGCTAAATTCAGTTGCTGAACATGTGATTCATCCTTCACAGACTACTTTTATGCAAGGAAGAAACATCCTAGATGGAGTTGTTATCCTTCATGAAACGGTCCATGAATTACATCAGAAACAGTTGAATGGGGTGTTACTCAAAATAGACTTTGAAAAAGCGTATGACAAATTCAAATGGTCATTTCTTCAACAAACTCTCAGAATGAAAGGATTTTCTGCGGAGTGGTGCGCTATGGTCCATAGCTTCATTTCTGGAGGTAGTGTTTTCGTTAAGGTCACTGATGATGTTGGACACTATTTCCAAACAAAGAAGGGATTGTGACAAGGTAACTTGGTATCACCCATGCTATTCAATATAGTGGCAGATATGCTAGCGGTCATGATTGAGTGTGCCAAGGTTGATGGCCAAATTGATGGGTTAGTAAGTCATCTAGTTGATGGTGGTCTCTCTATACTTTAATATGCCAATGATACGATTCTCTTCATGGATCATGACCTCAAGAAAGCAAGAAATCTGAAATTAATTTTATCAGCATTCGAGCAACTCTCAGGTTTGAAGATCAACTTTCATAAAAGTGAATTGTTTTCTTTTGGTGAGGCTCAAGACGAGGCCCACCTGTACGTTGAACTGTTCGGATGTAGGTTGGGCCAATTTCCGATCACATATTTGAAGGAAATATGCCCTAGAGGCAATAATAAAGTTGTTATTTTATATTTCCTTATTCATGATAAAGGTTTATTATTCATGCTAGAATTGTATTGATCGGAAACCTTGATACATGTGTGAATACATAAACAAACACTATGTCCCTAGTGAGCCTCTACTAGACTAGCTCGTTGATTAAACATGGTTAGGGTTTCCTAACCATGGACATGAGTTGTCATTCGATAACGGGATCACGTCATTAGGAGAATGATGTGATGGACAAGACCCATATGTTAGCTTCGCATAATGATCATTCAGTTTTATTGTTATTGCTTTCTTCATGTCAAATGCATATTCCTTTGACTATGAGATTATGCAACTCTCGGATACCGGAGGAATGCCTTGTGTGCTATCAAGTGTCACAATGTAACTGGGTGATTATAAAGATGCTTTACAGGTATCTCTGAAGGTGTTTGTTGAGTTGGCATTGATCGACAATAGGATTTGTCACTCCGAGTATCGGAGAGGTATCTCTGGGCCCTCTCGGTAATACACATCATAAGCTTGCAAGCAAACAACTAAGGAGTTAGTCACGAGGTGATGTATAATGGAACGAGTAAAGAGATTTGTCGGTAACGAGATTGAACTAGGCATGAAGATATCGATGATCGAATCTCGGGCAAGTAACATACCGATGGACAAAGGGAATTACGTATGTTGTCATAATAGTTCGACCGATAAAGATCTTTGTAGAATATATAGGAACCAATATGGGCATCCAGGTACTGCTATTGTTTATTGACCGGAAAGGTGTCTCGGCCATGTCTACATAGTTCTCGAACCCATAGGGTCCGCACACTTAACGTTTGATGTCAATTTGGTATTATATGAGTTATGTGGTTTGGTGACCAAATGTTGTTTGGAGTCCCAAATGAGATCACGGACATGACGAGGAGCTCCGGAGTGGTCCAGAGGTAAAGGTTGATATATAGGACGATACTATTTGGTCTCCGGAATGGTTTCATAATGCACCAGAAAGTTATCGGAATACTGGAAGGGGTTCCGGAGGCACCGGGAGAGTATTGGGCCTTATTGGGCCTTGTAAAGGGAACATACTAGCCCACATGGGCTGGTCGCCCCCTCTAAGACAGCCACACCCAATTAGATGGTAGGGGGAGGCGCCACCTCCTCTTAGCATATCCCGGAGAGGGGTGGATGGAAAGAAGGGGGCGCCTCCTCCATTTCCTTCCCCCTTGTGCCAATTTTTGGCAAGGGGGCGCACCAACGGGAGGAGCCCTAGGGCTGCCGCCGCACCACTTGGGGTGCCCATGGGGCTGCCTCCTCCCCTCCCACACCTATATATATGTGGGGAGGGGTGCCACACAATACACAACTTATTCCACGCCGTGTATCGGCACCCTCCGCCTCTAGTTTACTCCTCTGCTCTAGAGCGTCATAGTGCTTAGGCGAAGCTCTACGGGATTGCTTCACCACCATCGTCAGCACGCCGTTATGTTGATGGAACTCATCTACTACCTCGCCCCGCTTGCTAGATCAAGATGGCGAGGACGACACCGAGCTGAACGTGTGCAGACACGGAGGTGTCGTGCGTTCGGTACTTGATCGGGAGGATTGCGAAGGTGTATGACTACATCAACCGTGTTGAATAAACGCTTCTGCTTACGGTCTACAAGGGTACGTAGACATACTCTCGCCCTCGTTGTTATGCATCTCAATGGATAGATCATTGGGTGTGTGTAGAATTTTTTTTGTTTTTCCATGCAACATTTCCCAACAGTGGCATCATGAGCCAGGTCTATGCATAGATGATATGCACGAGTAGAACACAAAGACTTGTGGGCAGTGATAATCATACTACTTACCACCAACGTATTATTTTGATTCGGCAGTATTGTGGGATGACGCGGCCTAGACCAACCTTACATGTCCACGCACATGAGACCGGTTCCACCGACTGACATGCAACTAATTTTGCATAAATGTGGCTGGTGGGTGTCTGTTTCTCCAACTTTAGTTGAATCGAATTTGAGTGTGTCTGGTCCTTGAAGGTTAAAACAACAAACTTGACGAAACACCATTGCGGATTTATGCATAGGTAAGAGCGGTTCTTACTAGAAGCCCATAGCAGCCATGTAAAACTTGCAACAACAAAGTAGAGGACATCTAACTTGTTTTTGCAGGGTACGTTGTGATGTAATATGGTCAAGAAATGATGTGATATACGTTATTGTATGAGATGATAATGTTTTGTAAGTTATCAGCAACCGACAGGAACCTTATGGTTGTCTCTTTATTGTATGAAATGCAAACGCCATGTAATTGCTTTACTTTATCACTATGCGTTAGCGATATATGTAGAAGCAATAGTTGGCGAGACGAGCATGATGCAACGATGGAGATCAAGGTGTCGAGACAGTGACGATGGAGATCATGACGATGCTTTGGAGATGGAGATCAAAAGCACAAGATGATGATGGCCATATCATGTCACATATTTTGATTGCATCTGATGTTTATCTTTTATGCATCTTGTTTTGCTTAGTCCTGTGGTAGCATTATAAGATGATCCCTTCACTAAATTTCAAGGTAAAAGTGTTCTCCCTGAGTATGCACCATTGCTACAGTTTGTCGTTTCGAGACACCATGTGATGATCGGGTGTGATAGACTTTACGTTCACATACAATGGGTGTAAGAAAGTTTTACACATGCAGAATACTTGGGTTAAACTTGACGAGCTTAGCATGTACAGACATGGCCTTGGAACACTGTAGACCGAAAGGTCGAACATGAGTCATATAGTAGAAATGATCAAAATAGAGATGTTCACCATTGATGACTTCAAAAATGTTTTGAACGCCACGGAGCATATGAGATGTTCCAAGAGCTGAAATTTTTATTTTAGACTCATGCCCGTGTCGAGACGTATGAGACCTCTACTTTTCCTACAAGATGGAGGAGAATAGCTTAGCCAGTGAGCATATGCTCAGAATGTCTGGGAACTACAATCACTTGAATCAAGTGGGAGTTAATCTTCCAGATAAGATAGTAATTGACAGAGTTCTCTAGTCACTATCACCAAGCTACTAGAACTTTGTGTTGAACTATAATATGCAAGGAATGACGAAAATGATTCCCGAGCTCTTAGCGATGCTGAAATCAGCGAAGGTACAAATCAAGATAGAGCATCAAATGTTGATGGTTAACAAGACCACTAGTTTCAAGAAAAAGGGTGAGGGAAAGAAAGGGAACTTCAAGAAGAATGGGAAGCAAGTTGCCACTCCCGTGAAGAAGCCAAAAGCTGGACCCAAGCCTGAAACTGAGTGCTTCTACTGCGAAGGAAATGGTCACTGGAAGTAGAACTGGCCCAAATACTTGACGGATAAGAAGGATGGCAAAGTGAACAAAGGTATATTTTATATACATGTTATTGATGTGTATTTCACTAGTGTTCTTAGTAACCCCTAGGTATTTAATACCGATTTAGTTGCTAAGATTAGTAACTCGAAACAGGAGTTGCAGGAACTAGTTAAAAGTGAGGTGACGATGTGTGTTGGAAATGATTCCAAGGTTGGTATGATCACCATCGCGCACTCCCTCTACCTTTGGGATTAGTGTTAAACCTAAATAAATGTTATTTGGTGTTTGCGTTGATCATGAATATGATTAGATCCTGTTTATTGCAATACATTTATTCATTTAAGTTAGAGAATAAGTGTTGCTCTGTTTACATGAATAAAACCTTCTATGGTCATACACCTAATGTGAATGGTTTATTGAATCTCGATCGTAGTGATACACATATTCATAATATTGATGCCAAAAGATGCAAAGTTGATAACTATGGTGCAACATACTTGTGGCACTAACGTTTAGGTCATATGGGTGTAAAGCGCATGAAGAAACTCAATGCAGATGGACTTTTGGGATCACTTGATTATGAATCATTTGATACTTGTGAACCATGCCTCATGGGCAAGATGACTAAAACTCCGTTCTCCAGAACAATGGAGCGAGCTAATGACTTATTGGAAATAGTACATACCGATGTATGTGGTCTGATGAGTGTTGAGGCACATGACGGGTATCGTTATTTTCTGACCTTCATAGATGATTTGAGTAGGTATGGGTATATCTACTTGATGAAACACAAAGTCTGAAACATTTTAAAAGTTCAAAGAATTTCAGAGTGAAGTGGAGAATCGTCTTAACAAGAAATTCAAGTTTCCATGATCTGATCGTGGAGGCGAATATTTGAGTTACGAGTTTGGCCTTCATTTAAATCAATGTGGAATAGTTCCACAACTCACACCACCTGGAACACCACAATGTAATGGTGTGTCCGAACGTCGTAACCGTACTTTATTAGATATGGTGCATTCTATGATGTCTCTAACGATTTACCACTATCGTTTGGGGGTTATGCATTAGAGACAGCTGCATTCACACTAAATAGGGCACTATCTAAATCTGTTGAGACGACACTGTATGAACTGTTGTTTGGCAAGAAACCTAAGCTATCGTTTCTTAAAGTTTGGGGTTGCGACACTTAGGTCATAAGGCTTCAGCCTGATAAGCTCGAACCCAAATCGGAGAAGTGCGTCTTCATAGGAAACCCTAAGGAAACAATTGGGTACACCTTCTACCACAAATCTGAAGGCAAGATCTTTGTTGCTAAGAATGGATCCTTTCTAGAGAAGGAGTTTCTCTCGAAAGAAGTGAGTGGAGGAAAGTAGAACTTGATGAGGTAATTGTACATTCTCTCAAATAGGAAAGTAGCACATCAGAGAAATCCATTCCCGTGATGCCTACACCAACTAGAGAGGAAGCTAATGATGATGATCCCAAAACTTCAGATCAAGTTACTACTGGACCTCGTAGGTCGAACAGAGCACGTTCCGCACAAGAGTGGTACGGTAATCCTGTACTCGAAGTCATGTTACTAGATGACACGTCTCTAACGTATCTATAATTTTTTATTGTTCCATGCTATTATATTATCCACTTTGGATGTTTTATATTCATTAATATGCTATTTTATATGATTTTTGGGACTAATCTATTAACCTAGAACACAGTACCAATTTCTGTTTTTCCTTGTTTTGGAGTTTTGCAGAAAAGGAATACCAAACGGAGTCCAAGCAGAATGAAACTTTCGCGATGATTTTTCTTGGACCAGAAGACATCCAGAGGACTTGGAGTACACGTCGGGAAAGCCAAGAGGCGGCCACAAGGATGGAGGGTGCGCCCAGGGGGTAGGGCGCACCCCCCACCCTTGTGGGGCCCTCGTGACTCCACTGACCTATTTCTTCCGCCTATATATTCTCAAATATTCAAAAACCTATGAGGAGAGCCACGAAAACACTTTTCCACCGCCGCAACCTTCTGTACCCATGAGATCCCATCTAGGGGCCTTTTCCGGCATCATGCCGGAGTGTGATTCGATCACGGAGGGCTTCTACATCAACACCATTGCCTCTCCGATGAAGCGTGAGTAGTTTACCACAGACCTACGGGTCCATAGCTAGTAGCCTTTTTGTGGTATGTTTGCCGAGATCCGATGAATTGTGGATTTATGGTCAGCTTATTTATGAATATTATTTGAATCTTCTTTGAGTTCTTATATGCATGATTTGATATCTTTGCAAGTCTCTACGAACTATCGATTTGGTTTGGCCAAGTAGATTGGTTTTTCTTGCAATAAGAGAAGTGCTTAGCTTTGGGTTCAATCTTGCGGTGTTTGATCCCAGTGACAGAAGGGGAACCAACACGTATTGTATTGTTGCCATCAAGGATAACAATATGGGGTTTTCATCATATTGCCACTGGTACAACGATGTCCTAAACAAACAGTTTAAAACCCCTTTCTGCGACGGCATTTGGAAGCATCGCCAAGTGAGTGTGTGCGATAGGGTGTCCTTCCCACACGACCCAGAAATCGTCGGGGATAGGCCCTCCTGGGACCCAGGTTGGGGCCGTGTGTGATAGGGCGAGGCATCGAAACCCAATCATTTTCATTGGTATGTACATCCCACACGATGAATCCCAGAAATCATTTCCATAGGTATTTACATCCCACATGGTGAATCCCAGAAATCATTTCTGTAGGTATGTACATCCCACACGATGAATCCCAGGAATCATTTCCGTAGGTATGTACATCCCACACGGTGAATCCCAGAAATCATTTCCGTAGGTATGTACATCTCACACGGTGAATCCCAGAAAATCATTTCTGTAGGTATGTACATCCCACACAGTTCTTTGTGTGGAAATGTTTGTGCAAGGTGGCCTAACGCAAACAGTTCACTGCCGGAAGCCATGCGTGATTATTAGTTGATCGAACACGCCTACTTTCTAGAAACCGTGCGGGTTGTCTGAGTTCATCGCCAGCGCTGCTGTCTGAGTAACCATTTGCAATAGAAAACCTCAATAAGCAGGGTAATTAGCCTATTATTGATAGTCCATGTACTAATCAAACTGATATTTCTTATAAAAACATGCCAGATATTTCATATTTGTATAAAAGCAACCAGGATTTCATAATTGAATTACATCAGATAGCTTCGGCACTCAGTTACGCCATTACACAACAGCACCAAATTTCACATGCAGGATCAAAAACCTTTGGAAAGTAGCATCATACATGGTAAATAGACAGATGAATCTCATCTGGGAAACTGCAGAAGCGGAAGGCAAATATTGAGCCTTCAGTGATGTTGAATGCCCTTGCAACTTCAGGCCAGTGGCTATGGATAATTGCCCGCCCAACCTTCATCCTCTTCAGCAAGACTTCAATATTGTACCATGGGTGTTGAATAATACCTTCCTCACCTCTTGACCATGTAGGTGGTTTGAGAGGTAATCATCGGTGAACTTCTTTGAAAAGTACTGAAAATAAAGCTATGCATAAATCACTGTTGTAAATTTTGAAATGGTGCAAGGGGTAAAAACAAGGTAAAAGAGTTGGTACCATCCTATAGTTGACTGCTGTCTTCTTCATTGTGCAAACAAAGATCTTGCTGTTATTCATCACAAGTTTCTTCATCCTAACAATCTTTCTGAGTTACTTGACTTGACTGATATTCATGGACATCTCATTTCCCCATATGCAAAATGGGTCGAGCAGTGGGTCTAAGCCTCTGACAGCAGGACATGTGCAAGACCAAATTGTAAGAAACCTAAATATTAGAATGATTCCTACAACTGCACAATAATGTGCTATTAGCCAAAGGACCCTAGTTGAACAAACCTCGATGGTAAACCATAGTGTCTCCCATTGTTTCCCTGCAACACACATAAGGAAGATCTTGATCAGGTTAACAGAGAGTTGCCATACTAACAGTACAATATGTATTGAGTACAGCCAAATTCGATTGGTATCACATGCATAACAATACAAAATTGTACCCACAGTAAATGAAAATCAAACTGCAGAACTGAACCAAACAATTAAATGGACAGCAGACCAAATGAACCAAAATAGTTAACTAAGCATGACATTGCAGAATAGAAACATCTACTAGAAGATAAGATAGTTAACAAAACAAAGAATGCTTTAGAACAGTACTACGAAATGTAGCAATTGTTTGACCAAAGTGTTAACTGAACATTACATTTTAGAGGACCAACCTGTTAACTGAACATCAGATTGCATATCAACATTACAAAGGACAAATCACTAGAAGGCACTGGCGGTGGCCTCGAGAAAACATCATGAACTGTATTTTAAAGTAGACAACCGCGCGGCGGTGTCGACGGTGGCCTCGAAGACTTGGTCCTCCTCCAAGATCTGGCGGTCAACACACATGTCAGCCATAGTGACCTCGTTTGTGCGTGCGGTCGCATGCTACTCAGCTCCATGTTATACTACACGTAAAATGGATGTGGGCGGCGCTTAATTGGAGGAGAGGCAGTGATTTCGGTGGAAGGTGTCGCTCCGTCAGTCGGGGCATGTGGGACGGGAAAGGAGGAGGATGGTGTGGGTGGGGTGTGGATTACCTGACCATATCGACGAGGCCGCGCAGCAAGAAAAAGGGTCGGCGGCGAGGAGGACGTGCAGCAAGAAGAAGGGTCACTAGCGAGGAAGCGGCGCTGCAAGAAGAAGGGTCGCCAGCGAGGAGGCGGCGCAGCAAGAAGAAGGGTCGCCAGTGAGGAGGCTGAGCTGCCAGTAAGCAGCAGTGAAGGTTTTGAACTTGGAAAGCAAGGAGGAACAGTAGAAATGTGGCTTTTGGTAGGAGGGAGGGGCCGTGAGATAGATATTTCCGCGGTGGCAAAAAAAAATCGCTCGGTGCCGTGAGAAACTGGTGCGCAAGTGTGGTTCAAGCAGGGGCGTTGGACTATAGACGACGAAGCTTCCTGCATAAGCCAGACAAGATGGTGCGCCAAGATATTTTATATCGCAACCCACACGATTCTTTCTAGTAAACTGTTTGTGGTATACCTGATATTTTCATTATGTTTTGAAAGGCAAAATGGTGTTACGGACAGATAGGATGGTGTTTGAATTGCTAGAACATTTACGTACAGTGAACATGTAACTAGTACATGAGTGTCGTGTTTAAATTTGGAATTATTTCGGGTTTGTTTGGCATTTTTATGCATTAATTGAGTTTCTGGGCATTTAATGTGCATAATTCAAATTTGAACTACAAGCACATGCTCCAATGCACCAAAGTTTGCTGAAAAATCACATGTGTGTCTTTGGGTGAATTTATAGGTCCCATGCAAGAAATGGGAATAAAATTCAAACATCTGGGTGTCGTGGCTCGGTCGGAATGATTGAGAAACTTAGTTTTTTCATTCCTATAAATCCAAAACACGACTGAAAATCAAGAAACTTAGCATGGTGTCATGAAATGGCACCAACATGCTGCAGTAAATTTTTTGGCCGAGTTAGGACAAGCTTTGGTGTAAGCTTCTTGCAAACCGGAGCTTCCCTCAAGAAGGCTCCTCATTCCAAGAGAGAACGTGTCACCTTCGTGTGCGAAACGACATACGTACACTGCCTTCTCTCGCCTTAATTTTTTTACACAGGAAGGTTAGACCAAATAGAAATATCGTGCTAAATTTTGGAATTCTTCTGTGTTCGTTTTGGCCTTTTTTATACATTAATTGAGTTTCTGCGCATTTAATGTGCATAATTCAAATTTGAACTATAAGAGCGTGCTCCAGTGCACCAAAGTTTTTTGAAAAATCACATGTGTGTCCTTGGGTGAATTTCTAGGTCCCATGCAAGAGATGGGACTGAAATTCAAACATCTAGGCGTCGTGGCTCGGCCGAAAAGATTGAGAAACTTGGTTTTTTAATTCCTATAATTTCAAAACACGCCTGAAAATCATGAAACTTGGCATGGTCTATTGACATGGCACCAACATGCTGCGGTAATTTTTTGTCCAAATTGGGACAAGCTTTGGTGTAGGCTTCTTGCAAACTGGAGCTTCCCTCAAGAAGGCTCGTGGTTCTGAGAGGGAACATGTCACCTCTGTGTGCGAAACGACATGCGTACACTATCTTCTCCCGCCTTAATTTTTTTACACAGCCAGATTAGACCAAATAGAAGTACCGTGCTAAATTTTGGAATTATTTCAGGTTCGTTTGGCCTTTTTATACATTAATTGAGTTTCTGGGCATTTAATGCACATAATTCAAATTTGAACTACAAGCACAGGCTCCAGTGCACCAAAGTTGTTTGAAAAATCACATGTGTTTCCTTGTGTGAATTTCTAGGTCCCATGCAAGAGATGGGACTAAAATTCAAACATCTAGGCGTCGTGGCTCGGCCGGAAAGATTGAGAAACTTGGTTTTTTAATTCCTGTAATTTCAAAACACGCCTAAAAATCGTGAAACTTGGCATGGTCTGTTGACATGGCACCAACATGCTGCGGTAATTTTTTTGTCCGAATTGGGACAAGCTTTGGTGTAGGCTTCTTGTAAACTGGAGCTTCCCTCAAGAAGGCTCATGGTTCTGAGAGGGAACATGTCACCTCTGTGTGCGAAACGACATGCATACACTGTCTTCTCCCGCCTTAATTTTTTTACACAGCCAGATTAGACCAAATAGAAGTACCGTGGTAAATTTTGGAATTATTTCGGGTTCGTTTGGCCTTTTTTATACATTAATTGAGTTTCTGGGCATTTAATGCACATAATTCAAATTTGAACTACAAGCACAGGCTCCAGTGCACCAAAGTTGTTTGAAAAATCACATGTGTGTCCTTGTGTGAATTTCTAGGTCCCATGCCAGAGATGGGACTGAAATTCAAACATCTAGGCGTCGTGGCTCGGCCGGAAAGATTGAGAAACTTGGTTTTTTAATTCATGTAATTCCAAAACATGCCTAAAAATCATGAAACTTGGCATGGTGTCATGACATGGCACCAACATGATGCGGTAATTTTTTGGCCGAATTGGGACAAGCTTTGGTGTAACCTTCTTGCAAACCGGAGCTTCCCTCAAGAAGGCTCGTGGTTTCGAGAGGGAACGTGTCACCTCCGTGTGCGAAACAACATACGTACACTGCCTTCTCCCACCTTAATTTTTTTACACAGCCAGATTAGACCAAATAGAAGTACCATGCTAAATTTTGGAATTATTTCGGGTTCGTTTGTCCTTTTTTATACATTAATTGAGTTTCTGGGCATTTAATGCACATAATTCAAATTTGAACTACAAGCACAGGCTTCAGTGCACCAAAGTTGTTTGAAAAATCACATGTGTGTCCTTGTGTGAATTTCTAGGTCCCATGCAAGAGATGGGACTAAAATTCAAACATCTAGGCGTCGTGGCTCGGCCAGAAAGATTGAGAAACTTGGTTTTTTAATTCCTGTAATTCCAAAACACGCCTGAAAATCATGAAACTTGGCATGGTGTCATGACATGGCACCAACATGATGCGGTAATTTTTTTGGCCGAATTGGGACAAGCTTTCGTGTAACCTTCTTGCAAACCGGAGCTTCCCTCAAGAAGGCTCGTGGTTCCGAGAGGGAACGTGTCACCTCCGTGTGCGAAACAACATACGTACACTGCCTTCTCCCGCCTTAATTTTTTTACACATCCAGATTAGACCAAATAGAAGTACCGTGCTAAATTTTGGAATTATTCCAGGCTCGTTTCGCCTTTTTATACATTAATTGAGTTTCTGGGCAATTAATGTGCATAATTCAAATTTGAACTACAAGCCCATGCTCCAGTGCACCAAAGTTGCTTGAAAAATCATATGTGTGTCCTTGGGTGAATTTCTAGGTCCCATGCAAGAGATGGGAGTGAAATTCAAACACCTAGGTGTCGTAGCTTGGTCGGAAAGATTGAGAAACTTGGTTTTTAATTCCTGTAATTCCAAAAGATGCCTGAAAATCATGAAACTTGGCATGGTGTCATGACATGGCACCAACATGTTGCGGTATTTTTTTTGCCCAAATTGGGACAAGCTTCGGTGTAAGCTTCTTGCAAATCGGAGCTTCCTTCAAGAAGGCTCGTGGTTCTGAGAGGGAACGTGTCACCTCCGCGTGCGAAACGACATACGTACACTGCCTTCTCCCACCTTAATTTTTTTTACATAGCCAGATTAGACCAAATAGAAGTATTGTGCTAAATTTTGGAATTATTCCGGGTTCATTTGGCCTTTTTTATACATTAATGGAGTTTCTAGGCATTTAATATGCATAATTCAAATTTGAACTACAAGCACATGCTCCAGTGCACCAAAGTTGTTTGAAAAATCACATGTGTGTCCTTGGGTGAATTTCTAGGTCCCATGCAAGCGATGTGAGTGAAATTCAAACATCTGTGCATCGTGGCTCGGCCGGAAAGATTGAGAAACTTGGTTTTTTAATTCCTGTAATTCCAAAACACGCCTGAAAATCATGAAACTTGGCATAGTCTCATGACATGGCACCAACATGTTGTGGTAATTTTTCTGTCCGATTTGCGAAGGCGCACACATTAACAATCAACAAAGTCATTTTGGAACAAGTGATGTCACATTACAAATCGAAAATGCAAGTATTATTGAAACCGTGGGCGTTCGACTTACCAATTACGCGCGGCCACGCGTCCCCTTTTTTTTTATTGGCTAGGAGGTTTTGTGCGGGGTAGCTATTTGAGTACGGGAGGCGTGCGATCAGACCCTTGCGCGTGCTCATCGCGAGAAGAGCCCTTTTGACCGCTACCCGCTGCGCACCTCCCTCCCAACGTCTCCATTAATGGCGCACGAGCACCTGTTCTACGACGTGGCTATATGTCTCACTGGACTAAGATTTAAGAGAGAAAAATGAAAATCTGAAAATAATGTTTTGCACGGATTTTGATGTAAGATCCGACGGACCTATATAGCATCGACTGCGACTTATAACAAGCATGATGAATATAAGGACGATGACATTGGATAATAATTGTCTTACATATTTATAAACATAATTAAAAAAAGCCACATGCGGCAACACCGATATACACAAGGGCAAAAGAAGAAGGAAGCCACAGCAGGAACTAGTCTCCGCGACGGGCGGCGACGAGCTCTTTCTTGTCCTCAAGATGCTGGTTGAGAGCATCCACAGATTCCTCCACCAGCCTTCTGCGCTCGATGCGTAGCATGGCATTCTCATCCATAAGTTTCTCGATGATGACGCCAGTCCTCTTCAATAAGGCAGTGGTCTGCTCCTGCTGCTCTGCACTTCCGACGATCTTCGCCCTCAGCAGGTCGTGCTCGGCCCGGAGCTTCGCATTGCTCTCATTTAGTTGCCGGATGACGTCGGTAGACTGTTCAAACGAGGCTTGCAGGTCATCCTGCAACCTCGCCCACCTCGAGATCTAATCCATCTGCCTGAGGACGAGGGCACGCATGCGCCTGTAAGAGTCCTCGCCTGCTCACGAGGCAATTTCCCAGGCCGCCGCGGCGTGGGAGGACATCTCTGCTGCATTCGCGGTGCGGTGGGACATCTCTTCTGCTTCTGCGGCGCGGCAAGACCAGTCTGCTGCATCGACGATGCGGCGGGTCCTCCGTGCTGCTTCGGTGGCGCGGCTGGACCTCTCTGCTACTACGGCCATGCGGCGGGACATGTTGGCTGCTTTCGCAGCGAGGCTTGACATCTCTCGTGCTCCCGCTTCCAGGCTCGCCTCTCCCTGGTGGCAATCTCTCGACCTAGAACTCACGCTGGCCATGACGGACGCAAGGGAACGATGATGAATGACTTTTTTGTTTTCGACTTTTTGTGGATGAGGAGTTGAGGAGGAATGTGCAGTCATCTTGGAGTAGTAGTATTTATAATCGTGTAGTAATACGCTCCTAAGTGGGAACCCGTTTAGGTTTTGATCGGTGTGAACAGGTTTGCAATTTGGAATGTGACGGGACGCATGCTCAAAATTTACTGACGGTTATAAGTGTGGCACTATTCCCGGAAGGCGTAACATGGGCACGTATGCCTTCTTGGCCGCGTACGTGGCGTTTGCACCATAGGGTGGACCGCAATAGGCAATGTCAGCACCATCATGCACGTTTTTTTTAATTAGAATGTGTGTACCCGTCTAGCGCACACACGTTGATCTATCTAACTGTTTCAGTTTGTTGTGGCTAATCGCAAATAGTTCATCCATGTGAAGTGTATGCCATCAATTGCAGACACTTTGATCTGGCTGACCCATTTATGTTCTGTTGCCTAATTGCAAATAGTTAATCCTTCTGAAGCATATGCCCACAATCACACACACCTTGATCTAGCTGACCGTTTCTTTTGTGTTGCCTAATCACAAACAGTTCATCCGAGTGAACCGTATGATGTGTATCGCACACGCCTTCATCTGCTGCCCGTTTCTTTTGTTCCTCCTCATCGCAAATAGTTAATTGAATTGAACCGTATGCCCTTCATCGCACACTCAACTAAAACCTGAACCGTGTTTGATGCATCCGTCATCGCAAATGTTTTATACATTTCCAACGGTTTTCATACAGCACCATTTGCGATTATTGCATCGCACACAGTTTCTTGAAGGGTCTCTGATTGTAGTATCGCGTTAGCAGCATCCTGCAGTAGTGTACTTGAGTTTATCCCGCTACATCATGTCATCTTGCTTAAAGTGTTACTCTTTTCTTATGAACTTAATACTCTAGATGCAGGCAGGAGTCCGTCGATGTGTGGAGTAATAGTAGTTGATGCAGGCAGGAGTCGGTCTACTTGATACGGGCATGATGCCTATATTCATGATCATTGCCTTAGATATCATCATAACTTTGCACTTTTCTATCAATTGCTCGACAGTAATTTTTTTACCCACCAAAATATTTTCTATCTTAAGAGAAGCCTCCAGTGAAACCTATGGCCCACGGGTCTACTTCCCATCATATTTTCCAATCTGCAATCTTAGTTTCCTTTTTACTTTCTTTGCAATCTTTAACTTTCTGTTCCATAAACCAAAAATACCAAAACATTACTTTACCGTTTATCCATGTCTATCAGATCTCATTTTGCAAATAACCGTGAAGGGATTGACAACCCCTTTATCATGTTGGTGCAAGTTGGTGTTTATTTGTATAGGTATTCGGTGACTTGTGTGTTATCTCCTACTGGATTGATACCTTGGTTCTCAAAACTGATGGAAATACTTACTCTACTTTGCTGCATCACCCTTTCCTCTTCAAGGGAAAAACCAACGCAAGCTCAACAAGTAGCAGGAAGAATTTCCGGCACCGTTGTCGGGGAGATCTACGCCAAGTCAAGACATACGAAGTACCCATCATAAACCTCATCTCTTGCATTACATTATTCACCATTCACCTCTCGTTTTCCTCTCCCCCCACTTCTAAAATGATTTTCGAACAGATTTGCCTTTTCTTCCCCTTCTTACAATATGTATTTTTGTTTGTGTTTCCGTGTGCCTTCTATTTGCTTGCATCTTTGCTTGCTAAAAATCAATTGATATGGATCCACTTAAAGTGTTCTACTTGGATCATCTTCGATCTATTTGTGCTCGTGCTGAAACCCCAACTAGTTTAGTTGAGGGAAAATCTTTAGATGAGCATGCTCATTTTGTGCGTCACCGTTTGTCTGAAAAAGGGAGACTCTTATGGAATTAAATAAACTCTTTGATGTGTTATGCTTAGAATCTTTGTGAAATTTATGGTTTTACTTGTTGCTCTAAGAACCCTAAAAAACACCTTCCCTACCTTTGCGAGTTTAATAATAATGAAATCTTATCTTCTTATGAAAAGGGTGTTTATAGTTACTATGATATCGAACAAATTGAAGAATTTGTTGCTTTTAAGGGTGCTCATGAAGTTGCTTCTTTGATTGAAAAGAATGATATTACTCTCTAGAAATCCGAAAATTCCGACATACTTAAATATTGCTATGAAAACTATGCTCATAATGCCTATGTTAAGGAATTTATTGAGAGAATGACCGTTGCTTTGGAAGAAAATAATGATATGCGTGAATCTATAGATAATTATGACTCCGATGATTTGATTGAAATATCCCTTGATGAACATGATGCTTGCTATTCTTATGGCCATGATGCCAATATTTATGGAGATCAAATTGATATAGTTCCTTATGTTAAACATGAGATTGTTGCTATTGCACCCATACTTGATAGTTCCTTGAATCAAAAGCATGATTGCAATGATGTTATTATAAATCCTATTAATGTCAATTATGCTAATAATTTGCAAAACCCTAAGCCTGGGGATGTTATTTTTTCTATGTCCACTACTTAAGGTAATGATCATGATTGGGGTGATTGTTCTTTTGATCTTGAAATTTTATTTAAGCCTCATGATGAATATGTTTGCGATAATATTGAAAGTGGGTTTGGAAGAGTGTCAACTTTAAGTAAAAGAAATCCCACATATTTGGAGAGTGTTCAATCTTCTGAAATTTTTGATAAAAGTGGGTTTGGAGAGGCCATGACTTTATTTATTGATATTCCCACTATTTTGGAAGAGTGTCAACTTTGCATGCACGTGGATCATGTAGAGAAAAATTTATGTGATAGATATATTTTTGAATTTGAATATGATACCGCATTCAATTATTATGAGAGAGTAATATATGGTTGTAGAAATCTTCATGTTACCAAATTACCTCTCATTATGTTGAGATTGCTATTGTGCCTTTCTCCTTCCTTGCATATGCTATTTTTTGCTTGCCTTGATAATTTGTTTTCTTATAAGAAGCCTATGCATGGGAAGTATGTTAGACTTAGATGTGTTTTTCACATGCTACATGATGGTCTCTTCATGTTCCAATTGCTATCTTTCATGTGAGCATCATTAAAATTATCAATGCCTAGCTAAAAGGCTTTAAAGAAAAGCGCTTGTTGGGAGACAACCCAATATATTTCCTTTCTGTTTTTGAATAAATAATTCATCTAGACTCTGGTTAGATGTAGTTTTGTGTTTTAATTAGTGTTTGTGCCAAGTAAGACCTTTGGGATAGCTTACGGTGATAGTTGATTTGATCTTGCTAAAAAATAGAAACTTTTGTGCTCAGGAAATTAATTTTCATTTTTAGCAGAAGCGCGATAAAATACTGATTATTTTTGACGAAGATTAATAAACAAATTTCTTAGGTCGTCATAACTATTCAGACTTTTTGGAGTTATAGAAGTATTCGAAATATCCAGATTGCTACAGACTGTTCTGTTTTTGATAGATTCCATTTTCTATGTGTTGTTTGCTTATTTTGATGAATATATGGCTAGTATCTGGGGGTATCAACCATCGAGAAGTTAGAATACAGTAGATATTACACCTATATAAATAAATAATGAGTTCACAATAGTACCAAAACTGGTGATTTATTTTCTTATACTAACGGAGCTTATGAGATTTTCTGTTGAATTTTGTGTTGTGGAGTTTTCAAGTTTTGGGTAAGGATTTTATGGAATATGGAATAAAGGGTGGCAAGAGCCTAAGCTCGGGGATGCCCAAGGCACTCCAAGGTAATATTCAAGGATAACAAAGAGCATAAGCTTGGGGATGCCTCGGAAGGCATCCCCTCTTTCGCCTTCGTCTATCGATAACTTTACTTGAGGCTATATTTTTATTCACCACATGATCTGTGTTTTGCTTGGAGCGTCTTGTATGATTTGAGTCTTTGCCTTTTTGCAACACCCCATATGTAACATGCCATAATTGTATTCCAACTCTTGCCATTTCCGGCACTAAGTTATTTTATTTCCTTGTTGTCGGGTTTTTGTCTTCGTGTTATTTTGTCTTTGTCATGCATCTCATATCATGTCATCATGTGCATCGCATTTGCATATGTGTTCGTCTCATGCATCCGAGCATTTCCCCGTTGTCCGTTTTGCATTCCGGCGCTCATATGTCCTTCAGTGTCCCTTTCTACCTCTTTTCGTGTGCGGGTGTTAAACGTTTTCGGATTAGACCGAGACTTGCCATGCGGCCTTGGTTTACTACCGGTAGACCGCCTGCCAAGTTTCGTGCCATTTGGACTTCGTTTGATACTCCAACGGTTAACCGAGGAACCGAAAGGGCCTCGTGTCTGTTGCAGCCCAACACCCCTCCAAAGTGGCCCAAAACCCACCTAAGCCTCCTCCATCACCTAGGTCATTCGATCACGATCACGTGGCCGCAAACCGTGCTCAATTTGGAGCCTCCTAGCTCCCTCTACCTCTATAAATAGGTCTCTCCCCGAAGATCCCGGGTCTCCTCCACTCCTAACCCTAAAAATCCGCTCGCGCCGCCGCCGGACACGTCCGTTTCCGGCCGGACGCTTCGCGCCGCCGCCCCGAGCCAATAGCAGTGCGCCACATGGCACGCCGGCTCTCCCCCGCCGTGCGGCCCGCCGAGCCCGCACCGGCCCCCCCGGCCCGAGCCGCCGCCAACCGAGGCCCCGCGCCTCTGTTCGCCCGCGCCGCCGCCTCTCTCTTCCGCCGCCGCCCGGAGTTAGCGCCGACCGCCACGCGCCATTGTCGGCCTCGTCGCTCCAGCGAGGCACTGCCATCAACCGCGTCGGCGAGCTCCGCCACCGGGTCGCCACTGCTCCGTCCACCCTGCTCCGTCGCGCCTCACCGCCCTCCTCGCCATCCGGCGACCTCTCCGTCCTCCTCCCGGCCGGATCCGGCGAACCCCTCCTCCGGCAACTTCGGCAAGTCCGACGACAGCTCCTGTTCCGGCGAGTTCCTCACGAGCTACAGTACCCGGCAAGATCCCGATCTGGATCTAACCTAGGGTTGACTTTTTCCTTCCTCCCTAATATTTTTTGCACTTGTTCATCAGCTCATAACTTCATCACCATTGCTCCGATTCGTGCGTGTAGCATATCGAAATGTTCGCCTCGACGAGTACATCATTTCATCTCATTGCATCATTTTCATTTGAGCTCATATTAATGCCCGAAATGCTGTTGGAAGAGGGATATGTGATGTTAGTTTCATATTATTATCAGCAAATGCACTTTTGTCATTTTTGCCATGATTAATGTGTGCATGCTATGATCTTGAGCTCTACATGTGATTTGAAGTATGCCATGCCATCTTTACAGGGGTATATGCCATGTATTTTTTGAACTCTATGGTTACTAGCACAAGCATGCAAAGTAGCTTACTTATTGTTGCTGATTTCAGGGACTTCGAAATATTCTAAGTCTCTGCCCTATTTTTATTTTTATGCCATATGTTCATGTTGCTACCAAGTGATCCGTGCATCTTTTGAGCATGATCAGTAAGGATGTTTTGTAGATATTGTGGTGCTCTATCCATCCATGTCTTTGTTTGCACTTATGGAGCACCCTAGCTTGACTCAATCGAGCTCTACTTTTTCTATAAAATGCTCCTAGCAGATTGTTAACTTGTTTAGCAATTTTGCCGAGGTTGTTGTAGTTGATCCGTGCATGTTATGTTGTTGTTCTCGCCATGTATAGCTTTCATGCCATGTCTACTTGCTGGGTGTATGCTTATTTATCATGAAATGCCTTGTAGTGAGTGCATCGAGCTTGTATACATGCCTACTCGATATTTGTTTTGCCATGTTCCAGTTTTTCACTAAGTCTGAATCGGTTAACGACAATTGCTATGTTCACATGGATGCCATTGTATTTTCTGATCCCTTTTGGCTTATGGTCAGTAAGGGACTTTTGTTGTATGCTTTGAGTAGCTTCATGCCATGCTTTTTTTTGCCATGATATATTCCTGTAGCATGTCATTATCGTGCTCTAAACATTGCTTCCTGATGTTAAATTCCTGGCATGTTGTTATTTTCACTAAGTCTGTAACATGTTATATTTTGCACTTTTGCCATGCTTGTTTGAACCTGCTATTGAGTGAATTAGCCGTAGCTCAGTGTTCATATTTTGTCAAGCATCTTGAGTGGATCCCTGCCATGTATTTTGTTGTCATGTTAGAGTGTTGTAGCATGTTGTTCTTGATGCATTTAGAGGGCCTCGTGCTGTTAATCGCAGACCGGTGCCATATTCGTTTTGTTTGTCATTTCCAAACCGTGCATCCGATTCCGGTGATCTTTATATCGATTTCGACCGAAATCAACTCCTCTTTCCAGTGGCACTCTTAGTTTTCCAAGTTGAGGCCGAGTTCAATCATTCCTTTCCAAATCATGCATATGCATCACATATCGCATCCCGCATATCATGCCATGTTTTGCATCATGTTGTTTGAGCATTGCACGTGGTTGATTGTGTCTCCCTTTGCTTGTTGTTCTTGCTTGGGTAGAGCCGGGAGACGAGTACGTGATCGAGGAGCCCGTTGAGTATGTTTACGAGGATCAAGCAAACGTCAACTCGGAGTACTTTGCAGGCAAGATGACCATACCCTCGAAATCACTTCTATCTTTGCTTGCTAGATGCTCGCTCTTTTGCTATGACTATGCTATGATACCTACCACTTGCTTATCATGCCTCCCATATTGCCATGTCAAACCTCTAACCCACCTTGTCCTAGCAAACCGTTGTTTGGCTATGTTACCGCTTTGCTTAGCCCCTCTTATAGCGTTGCTAGTTGCAGGTGAAGATTGGAGTTTGTTCCTTGTTGGAACATGTTTATTGTTGGGATATCATTATTATATCTTGTCTATTTTTAATGCACCTATATACTTGGTAAAGGGTGGAAGGCTCGGCCTTATGCCTGGTGTTTTGTTCCACTCTTGCCGCCCTAGTTTCTGTCATACCGGTGTTATGTTCCTTGATTTTGCGTTCCTTACACGGTTGGGTTATAATGGGAACCCCTTGACAGTTCGCCTTGAATAAAACTCCTCCAGCAATGCCCAACATTGGTTTTACCATTTGCCACCTAGCCTCTTTTTCCCTTGGGTTCCGCGGACTCAAGGGTCATCTTTATTTAAACCCCCGGGCCAGTGCTCCTCTGAGTGTTGATCCAACCTGTCAGCCGCCGGTGGCCACCAGGGGCAACTCTGGGCTGGCCTACCAGAAGTTTGGACAATCTGGTGTGCCCTGAGAACGAGATATGTGCAGCTCCTATCGGGATTTGCCGGCACATTCGGGTGGCTTTGCTGGTTTAGTTTTACCATTGTCGAGATGTCTTGTAACCGGGATTCCGAGTCTGATCGGATTGTCTTGGGAGAAGTAATATCCTTCGTTGACCGTGAGAGCTTGTGATGGGCTAAGTTGGGACTCCCCTGCAGGCATTTGAGCTTTCAAAAGCTGTGCCCGCGGTTATGGGCAGATGGGAATTTGTTAATGTCCGGTTGTAGAAGACCTTAAACTTAAGCTTAATTAAACTGAATCAACAGAGTGTGTGTCCGTGATGGTCTATTTTCGGCGGAGTCCGGGAAGAGAACACGGTCCCGGGTTATGCTTGATCGTAGGTTGTCCTAGGATCACTTCTTGATCATAGTTGCTCGACCGTGCCTTTGCCTTCCCTTATCGCTCTCATTTGCGTATGTTAGCCACCATATATGCTAGTCGCTTGCTGTAGCTCCACCTCATACCTTTTTACCCTTCCTATAAGCTTAAATAGTCTTGATCGCGAGGGTGTGAGATTGCTGAGTCCCCGTGACTCACAGATTACTTCAAAACCAGATGCAGGGACCGATGATACCGCTCCAGGTGATTCGACTGAGCTCAAGTGGGAGTTCAATGAGGACTCGGGACGATACTACATTTCCTTTCCAGACGATCAGTAGTGGTGCCCAGTTGGGGCGATCGGGGACTTTGTCACTTTTGGGGTTGTTCTTTATTTTGGTTCCATAGTCGGACCTTGAGTGTAACTAGATGAATGTAATTATGTTTATGCTATTTGTGTGATGTGGCGAGTGTAAGCCAACTATGTATCTTTTCCCTTATTTATTACATGGGTTGTTGTGAAGATTACCTCACTTGCGACATTGCTTTCAATGTGGCTATGCCTCTAAGTCGTGCTTCGACACGTGGGAGATATAGCCGCATCGAGGGTGTTACACTTTTAGTTTGACACAATCATCCTTGCTGTACACACCTTTTGAGAGAGACACGCATGAATCGTGATTTATTAGAATATTCTATGTGCTTCACTTATATCTTTTGAGCTAGGCTATATTGCTCTAGTGCTTCACTTATATCTTTTTAGAGCATGGTCATGGTTTTATTTTATAGAAATAGATGAACTCTTGTGCTTCACTTATATTATTTTGAGAGTCTCTAAACATCATGGTAATTTTCTTCTGTTATAAATTTTGTCCTAATATCATAGGCATCCAAGAGGGATATAATAAAAACTTTCATACAAAGTGCATTGAATACTATGAGAAGTTTGATTCCTTATGATTGTTTTGAGATATGAAGATGGTGATATTAGAGTCATGCTAGTAAGTAATTGTGAATTTGAGAAATACTTGTGTTAAAGTTTGTGGTTCTCGTAGCATACACGTATGGTGAACCGTTATGTGATGAAGTCGGAGCATGATTTATTTATTTATTGTATTCCTTATGAGTGGCGGTCGGGGACGAGCGATGGTCTTTTCCTACCAATCTATCCCCCTAGGAGCATGCGTAGTGATGACAAACAAGTGTAGGGGATCTATCGTAGCCTTTTCGATAAGTAAGAGTGTTCAACCCAATGAGGAGCAGAAGGAAATGATAAGCGATTTTCTGCAAGGTATTCTCTGCAAGCACTGAAATTATCGGTAACAGATATTTCGTGATAAGATAATTTGTAACGAGTAACAATTAATGCAAGTAAATAAGGTGAAGCAAGATGTCCCAATCCTTTTTGTAGCAAAGGACAAGCCTGGACAAACTCTTATATAAAGGAAAGCGCTCCCAAGGACACATGGGAATTATCGTCAAGCTAGTTTTCATCACGCTCATATGATTCGCGTTCGGTACTTTAATAATTCGATGTGTGGGTGGACCGGTGCTTGGGTACTGTCCTTCCTTGGACAAGCATCCCACTTATGATTAACCCATATTGCAAGAATCTGCAACTACAACAGAAGTATTAAGGTAAACCTAACCATAGCATGAAACATATGGATCCAAATCAACCCCTTACGAAGCAACTCATAAACTAGGGTTTAAGCTTCTGTCACTCTGGCAACACATCATCTACTTATTACTTCCCAATGACCTCCTCTAGGCCCAAACAATGCTGAAGTGTCATGTAGTCGACGTTTACATGACACCACTAGAGGAAAGACAACATACATCTCATCAAAATATCGAACCAATACCAAATTCACATGACTACTTATAGCAAGACTTCTCCCATGTCCTCAGGAACAAACGTAACTACTCACAAATCATATTCATGTTCATAATCAGAGGGGTATTAATATGCATAATGGATCTGAACATATGATCTTCCACCAAGTAAACCAACTAGCATCAACTACAAGGAGTAATCAACACTACTAGCAACCCACATGTACCAATCTGAGGCTTTGAGACAAAGATTGGATACAAGATATGAACTAGGGTTTGCGATGAGATGGTGCTGGTGAAGATGTTGATGGAGATTGACCCCCTCCCGATGCGAGGATCGATGGTGATGAAGATGGTGATGATTTCCCCCTCCCGGAGGGAAGTTTCCCCGGCAGAACAGCTCCGCCGGAGCCCTAGATTGGTTCTGCCATGGTTCCGCCTCATGGCAGCGGAGTTTCTTCCCGAAAGCTTGCTTATGATTTTGTTCTCGACGAAACACTCTATATAGCCAAAGATGGGCATCAGAGGGCTGCCAGGGGGCCCACGAGGCAGGGGGTGGACCCAGGGGGTAGGGCATGTCCCCCACCCTCGTGGACAGTGGGTGGCCCCCCTCTGGTACTTATTTCGCCCAATATTTTTTACATATTCGTAAACGTGCTCCCGTGAAGTTTCAGGACTTTTGGAGATGTGCAGAATAGGTCTCTAATATTTGCTCCTTTTCCAGTCCAGAATTCCAGCTACCGGCATTCCCCCTCTTCATGTAAACGTTGTAAAATAAGAGAGAATGGGTGAGGGAATCCTGGATTAGGGGGTGTCCGGATAGCCGAACTATACCTTCGGCCGGACTCCTGGACTATGAAGATACAAGATTGAAGACTTCGTCCCGTGTCCGGAAGAAGGCAAGCTTGGCGATACGGATATGTAGATCTCCTACCATTGTAACCGACTCTGTGTAACCCTAGCCCTCTCCGGTGTCTATATAAACCGGAGGGTTTTAGTCCGTAGGAACAACAATCATACCATAGGCTAGCTTCTAGGGTTTAGCCTCTCTGATCTCGTGGTAGATCTACTCTTGTACTACCCATATCATCAATATCAATCAAGCAGGACGTAGGGTTTTACCTCCATCAAGAGGGCCCGAACCTGGGTAAAACATCGTGTCCCCTGCCTCCTGTTACCATCCGGCCTAGACGCACAGTTCGGGACCCCCTACCCGAGATCCGCCGGTTTTGACACCGACATTGGTGCTTTCATTGAGAGTTCCTCTGTGTCGTCGCCATCAGGAAGGATGCTTCATCCCGTCTTTAAAGACGGCACCGTTGCTAAGGGAGCTTTGGCTGTCGACCAAACTCTCCGGCTAGGTGGTTTCCTTATGACCGCCTGTTCGGCTGCTGCGCCGATGATGACCTCTTGGGTCATCGAAAGCAATCTTCACGTCAGCTCGGAATTCTCCGAGCAGCTAGATCCAATGGAGCTCTCTTCCCTAAATGAGCTCTTGGATCGCGTCGCCGCCCTGGGAGTCGCTACGGATTATGACCAGATTGGGCCTAAACCCGATCTGAGAGAGATTAACTCTCCCCAGGTCACCCATCACGTTGTCGTGGTAGAGGGACAGTGCGGCGACCCTTCATCTATCTTAAGGACTAGCTATGTCCGGATTCCTGATCCCTCTAAGCCTAAACCCGCGGAGGGGAGGACATCACTCAAGACCTGAACTTAAATTCAGGCGACGGGCTAGATTCATTAGGCAGCATCCAAGAATCCAAACTTCCGAGTTCGGAAACTCCTTGGCCCCTGGGTCTCAGATTGGGTGAGGTTTCGGATTTGATTCCACCCACCCACACGTACATAAGCGATCTATCCCAAACTAGGCAAGAGACCGAAGAAACAGTACATCATTACTGGGCCAGATTCCTCCTGGTTATGAACAGGATAAAGGACTGCTGCGAGGAAGATGCAATTTCATTCTTCTGCAATAATTGCACGGACAAGGGAATCCTCAACGCCATAAGTCGCCGTGATATTACACGCTTCGCTGACTTGGCGTCCATAGTACGGAAGTACTGTGCGATGGAAAGCGCTTGGAAAACCGAAATAAAATTTTGGGACAATCCGGCCTTGAATACAAACCCAGTCCGAAATAAAAGGGTGCATCATCGCCAGACACCCGGGTTCAATACCAAAAAGCAAAAGCCCTCTACAGGGCACGGAACCGTACTGGAAGGATGGCTTGATGGACCCTATAAAATTCACAGTGCAGAGGGTGCCACACCAACTCACAGCCTTAGAGCATGTTGGATACTCCAGCAGGTGGCAAAAATTGGCGAAGATCTTCTAATTCCAGAAGCCACAAAAAGCCACCCCAGAGAAACCAGTACAGTATTAACAGTCTTCGAGACTTTCGCATCAAATAATATGCGAAAAAGAACACTCCGCGGCCTTGCCAAAGTCTACCAAGTAGCAACAATAAACCCATGGAGTGACACGGCTATTACTTTCAACGCCAGTGATGAACCTAAATTCCGAACAGCCCGAGCACCAGCCGCATTGGTCCTCAGTCCAATAGTGGACGGCTTTCGTCTTACCAAGGTACTCATGGATGGCGGCAACGGATTGAACCTCATTTATGAGGAAACCCTTCAAAAAATGGAAATAGACTGGAACCACATTGAGCGAAGCAGCACAACCTTTAGAGGAATAATCCCCAGTTGGGAAGTGCGCTGTACAGGAAAAATCACACTAGATGTGGTGTTCGGCACGCCGGATAATTACAGGTCCGAAGAGGTCACGTTCCAGGTGGCCTCATTCAGTAGCGGATATCACGCTCTGCTAGGGCGGGAAGCGTTTACAGTCTTCCAAGCAATACCCCATTACGGGTACATGAAGCTCAAGATGCCCGGGCCTAACGGAATCATCACTCTCGCTAGTGATCCGGACATAGCACTCCGCGCCAAAAACAAGACAGCCGCACTGGCCCTTGAGGCGCTATCCGAAGCCCTAGCGGCTGAGGAACTGACTACGCTGCGCTCCACGGTGAATAGGGACGATGTGATACTCGATAAAAGATCCAAGTCCACCTCCTTTAAACTGGCGGACGAAATAGTCAAATTCCAGGTCCATCCAACGGACCCCAATAAAACAGCTTCCATCGGGGCACAGTTAAACCCTGATGTAGACGCCGCACTGCAAGAGTTCCTACGAAAGAACTGGGACATTTTCGCCTGGCACCCTTCAAACATGCCAGGAATCCCACGCAGGCTGGCCGAACACAGCTTAAATATCCTAAAAGGATTCAAGCCAGTCAAACAGGCTCTTCGGCGTTTTTCCGAACCTAAGAGACAGGCCATGGGAGAGGAACTAGCCAAGCTATTGGAGGCCGGATTCATCAAAGATATAAAACACCCGGACTGGCTAGCAAACTTGGTGATGGTACCAAAGAAGGACAAATCCTGGCGCCTGTGCGTTGATTTCAAAGACCTTAACAAGGCTTTCCCAAAGGATCCCTTCCCTCTCCCCCGCATCGATCAAATTATCGACGCTACCGTAGGACACGATTCGTTGTGTTTCCTCGACGCATACTCCGGCTACCATCAAATAAAGATGGCAGAGTCAGACCAAGCCGCAACGGCATTCATCACACCATACGGCCCATTCTGCTTCAACACAATGCCCTTCGGGCTCAAAAACGTTGGCGCAACATATCAGCGCATGATTCAGACATGTTTGGCAAACCAAATCAGCAAAACAGTGGAGGCATACATAGATGATGTGGTCGTTAAAACAAGACATGTCGAATCTCTAGTAGACAACTTGAGGCTAACATTCGATAACCTCCGAACATACGACATCAAGCTCAACCCAGAAAAATGCGTTTTCGGCGTTCCAGCTGGAAAGCTCTTGGGCTTCATTGTGTCCGGTAGAGGAATTGAAACAAATCCAGCCAAGATCCGAGCTCTGTCACAATTGGATATCCCGAAGGACCTCAAACAAATAGAAAAATTAACCGGGTGCGTGGCCGCTCTAAGCCGTTTTATCTCCCGCTTAGGAGAAAAGGCCCTACCCCTTTACCGCCTCCTTCGGCGCACCAAACACTTCGAGTGGACGGATGCAGCCATGGACGGACTCGACGAAATAAAAGCCATCTTGGCAACAAACCCAGTCCTGGCCGCGCCAAACATTGGCGAACCAATGCTATTATACATTGCAGCAACCCATCAGGTCGTAAGCGCAGTGCTCGTCGTCGAACGAGAAACGGACGGACACAAATTCCCCCTTCAAAAGCCGGTCTACTATGTGTCCACTGTCCTTACTCCGTGCAAGTCACGGTACCCGCATTATCAAAAGATTGCGTACGCGGTATTTATGGCATCCCGGAAGCTGCGACACTACTTTCAAGAGTGTTCAATAACAGTAGCCTCGGAAGTGCCACTTAACGATATTATAAACAACCGCGACGCGACGGGCCAGATTGCAAAATGGGCCATTGAGCTCCTCCCATTCGACATAACTTACAAGCCACGGCGAGCTATCAAGTCGCAAGTTTTGGCCGACTTCGTCACAGAATGGACGGAGGCCGAACTCCCTAAAGAGTACGGCACATATTCAAACTGGGTCATGCACTTTGACGGCTCCAAAATGTTGGCCGGTCTAGGGGCTGGCGTCGTTTTGACGTCCCCCATAGGATACATAGTTCAATACGTACTCCAGATAATGTACACAGACTACAACAACAGAGCCGAATATGATGCCCTTTTACACAGACTACAACAACACAGACTACAACAACACATTCAACGCCTAGAGGTGCGCGGGGACTCGAACCTCGCAATATCCCAAATAAATGGAGACTTTGATGCCAAGGATCCAAAAATGGCAGCTTATTGCAATGCCGTCCTAAAAATGTCAGCTCGGTTCGAAGGGCTCGAATTTCACCATATAGCCCGGGAAAATAATCAGGCGGCAGATGTCCTGGCACGCATCGGCGCAAAACGCGATGTAGTCCCCCCCCCAACATCTTCTTGGAAAGGTTGTTCAAGCCGTCCATAGTATGGGAAGGGGAACCTGGCAATAACAGCTCGGACCCAACCGCACTGCCCGACACCGAACACTCTGACATAATTGGAGGCTCTGCCAATGAAATAACACCTTCAGCCCACGTAATAATGGCCGTCATCGCCCCGTGGACAGAACCATTCCTCGCCTACCTTACCAGCCAGGAACTCCCTGAGGACCAAAATGAGGCACGCTGCATAGTGCGGCGATCTAAAGCCTATAAAGTCCATGAGGGAGAGCTTTATAAGAAAAGCACTACCGGAGTCCTTCAAAGGTGCATCTCCGAAGAGGAAGGGCGGAACCTCCTGGCTGAAATTCATGCCGGACTCGGCGGTCATCACGCTGCAGCTCGGTCCCTTGTAAGCAAGGCCTTCCGTACAGGCTTTTATTGGCCGATGGCCCGGGCAGACGCCCAGGACTTAGTCCAACGATGCGTCAGTTGCCAGCTTTTTGCAAACCAAAGCCATATGACACCCACCGCCCTCCAAACTATCCCCATCACTTGGCCCTTCGCGGTCTGGGGGCTTGACATGGTTGGACCCCTTAAAGGCGGAACCCACAAGAAAAATACTTACTGGTCATGGTGGATAAGTTCACCAAATGGATAGAAGCCAATCCTGTTAAGACGGCCGAATCCGGACCAGTGATAGACTTTATATCCGGTGTTGTACACCGTTGCGGCATCCCCCACAGCATCATCACTGACAATGGCATGAACTTTATGGCCGATGAGGTAAAACTCTGGTGCAAAAACATGGGCATCAAGCTCGATTATGCTTCCGTCTATCACCCACAAACTAACGGCCAGGTCGAACGTGCAAATGGTCTTATCATGAGCGGCATCAAACCCAGATTAGTGCGGTCCCTAAGGAATCTAATACGCACTGGGTAGAGGAGCTCCACTCCATACTCTGGGGGCTGCGGACCACCCCGAATTGCACCACCGGATACACACCATTCTTCATGGTGTACGGCGCAGAGGCAGTTGTGCCCTGCGACATAATTCACGACTCACCTTGAGTGCGCATGTACGAAGAAAGAGAAGCCGAGCTCGATCGGCAGGACAGTTTGGACGCCTTGGAGGAAGAGTGAGACGTGGCAAAAGCCCGTTCCGCATTCTATCAACAGCAGGCTCGAAGATACCAAAGCAGAGAAGTACGGGCCAAAAATTACAACGTTGGCGAATTAGTTCTACGCCTGCCGGACAAGAAAAAGGACAAACTCAAGCCCAAGTGGGAAGGTCCCTTCATAATTGACAAAGTCCTGACTGGTGGAGCATATCGCCTACGAGATGCATGGGATAACCGACTCGAGCCGAACCCATGGAACGCAGCCCGTCTCCGAAGATTCTATGCCTAGCGCCGGACTCTGTGTTCGTCTCCTTCCTCTGTCCATTTTTTATATACTTTCTGTCTTACATTTCTCTCCTTCTCCTCTCTTTCTCTTATAGCCTTCAAAGGCTCATAAAGTGACGCGCTATCCGCGCTCATTAAACCTGGGGGCTTCTTTAAACAGAAGCTTATTTATACGGGCTTCATGCCCAACACATGTGTCACACTTCCGCATGTACCTTTTATTCACCATTATATGCATCGATATGACTTAAGTTTTGGCCAAGATGGGTTGCCTGGCTCCTGTGCTTACCCCTATGTTCCCGATTGTTCAACTAGGTGGTAAAGGGAGCACCTCTGTGATTGTTATCCGGATGTGTACCTCAGACTGGGTGAAGCCGAAAGCTAGCGTTCTTAAGGGAATATTCGGTCGGTGAACTAAAGATGATCTTTTTCACTTATTTATCTATACGCCCCCAGATGTTTTTCCTGCGTCTCTTTTCGCAGAATGGACATGCACTTTAGGGCATGCCTCTGTCAGGACCCCGACTCGATGACACATCGATCTAGCCTGTAACACCTCATATCACTTTGCGGCCTCACGCACGGTATCCCCACGGGTGTCGCCTTACCTTTGCCCGGGACCGTTTGCGCCTTTTGGCTCACGTATATGATAGTGTCGCTAGCATCCATATGTTAAGGAGCCCGGGCTGACATGACTAGTTGTAAACCCAAAGTGGCACGGACTTACAGGGACAGGCATCCATGACCCAGCTTCGAACGTGTCGGTCATCAGCAAGTGGGTCCGGGCTGTAGCACTGGGCTAGCAGGACTCTGGTAAACCGGGCTGTAGCGGGCTAACAGGACTCCGGTACTCAATGCGTGACATTTCCCCGAAGGGACAGACACCGGAACGAAGAAGGACACATGCCGGCCAGCCTAAGTGTTCCAGAGCAGTAGCAAGCTACCATGGCTCAGCGGTAACACTAGGAGACATTTCCCGGTAAGAGAGGCTACTAAGGATAAACAACTAGATAGTCAGATCCCACACATACCAAGCATTTCAATCATACACACAATATGCTCGATATGTGCAAATACAACAAGGCATCACAACATGACTCTATGACACAAGTACTTTATTTAAGGCTCAGAGAGCCATACATAACATACACAAAGGTACGGGTCACACGACCCAGCATTCAAGTCATACAGTCATACAAACCAGCAGCGGAAGTAACTTGTCTGAGTACAGACAACTAGAAAATAAAAGAGGCTTGGAAAGCCTAGCTATACTACGAGGTCCTTCACAACCTCAGGATCACCACCTGGGCCTTAGCCTACTCATTGATGTCAACGTCTACGTAGAACCCATCAGAAGGGGTTGCAGTGTCTTCTGTAAAAATGTAAATTATAGCAACATGAGTACAAAGGTACTCAGCAAGACTTACATCAGATCCTACATACATGCATATTATCAAGAAGGGTTGGTGGAGTTATTGCAGCAAGCCAGCTTTGACTCTTGGCTAGGCTAACCTACGAGACTCCAACTTGAAATGGTTTTGCGCACACGAGTCCGCTACTCACCACTTCAATACACTACCGAGGATTCACCTCCGTCTTCCTGCGAAAGAGCCCTCCTCGGCACTCACACTTATCTTGAGGCTTTTAGTAGTTTCCATTTACTTGTCTATGAACTATATAGGCAACCAAGTAGTCCTTTACCGCGGACGCGGCTATTCGAATAGATCATGATAACCCTGCAGGGGTGTACTTCTTCATACACGCTCTCACCACTTACCATCGTTTACACGACATGTACTCGGCAACCTTCAAGCGGAAGCCCAACGTGGGTGTCGGCCACGACCTACCTAATCACCTAAGCCTCCAGTCCAGGTTTATCGCCTATCCAGGTTCCATCCGTAGGGAGTCCGGCCGAGGTTTCCCATACGGCCCCGAACGATGTGAACAGGGTTCCCGAAATACCTAACGGGTATTCGGTACACCCGGCCACGTACCTACCGCATCACAGCCCACCCCTACGGTCAGCGCTGTCCACGGCCTCCAGTAGGCTACAAACACCAGAAACTACTTGCAACTCCTGGATGGAGAACTAGGGTGAATAAGAAGCCGAGAGGGTCCATTGGTTTCGGGCCCAATGCATGGTAGTAGCTGATTCTTAAATCACACATACAGATCTCAGTGCTTAAGGTCGGCTTCAATGAAACAACCCACCATGTACTCCTACATGGCCTCTCATCGATACCTTTACCAAATCGTGTTCACCACACCACTCTCATTACCGACATAATCATTTCACTCTAGCCCATCACCCAGATGAACCAGACCTGACACGACTCTAAGCATAGCAGGCATAGCAAGGTAGGAACAACACATACATATGGCTCAATCAATTCCTACACATGCTAGTGGGTTTCGTCTAGTTACTGTGGCAATGACAGGTCATGCAGAGGAAGTGGGTTCAACTACCGTAGCACACAGCAGTTTGAAACGCGTTGTCTTAATACAGTAAAAAAAAGCAGGAGCGAGAACATGGGATTGTATCGATATGATCAAATGGTTGGTTGCTTGCCTGATGGTTCGATGCACTGATACGGTTCTTCGTTAGGGTAATCACGGTACTCCTCGGAGGCAGAACCTGCCGCAAAGAACATCGACACACGACCATCACCAAACAATGTGCAACAATATGATGCATGCATGAAACATAGAAATATGAGTGTGTTGGGCTAATGCAACTAAGACCAGAAGGGTTTGAACCAATTTGAATCAAAGATTCAAATTTCAAACTCAAACATGGCCTTTTAAAGTGTTTTCCTTGTTCTGCATTAAACATCAGGTTAACTTGTTTAATCATGCATGAAAATAGTACAGATGGATAGATTGGATTTTTCTGATCATTTTTCATATATAATTTGTCTGATTTGGAGTTACAGAATAAAAGTTACGAATTTTTGAAGTTTAAACTATATTCTGGAATTTCCTATATTAGATTAATTCCAGAAAATCAATTATTGCGTCAGCCTGACGTCAGTGTGACGTCAGCAGGTCAATGGGACACGTCCGGGTCAAACCTGACAGTGGGTCCCGCGTGTCAGTGTGATTGGATTAATTAAAGTTTTAATTAAAACTAAACCTGTTTAATTAACAGGGCTGGGCCCCACCTGTCATTGACTCAGGGGAGTCAACCAGGGCCCACCCGTGGTCAAACCCGGGTCGGCTGCACCGGCGTTTAGCCGCCGGCGAGTCCGATGCGGCGGCGGAAGTGGTTTTGGCTGTTTCGGCCACCAAATGGGTGGCGGGGACCACCGGAGTGGAGCTGAGGACGAGCCGCAGCTCTTGGTGGAGTCCGTTGGGGTCGGGGTGGCCAGAGTTGGCGCCGGCGACGACTTTGGCGGCCACCAGGGTTCGGCCGAAGACGAACTTGACGCTACAGGGGTCAGTGAGGCGCGGGGAGTAGCTAGCTAGGTGCTGCGTGACACGGTGGGTATGATGGACACCGTGGAGTGGTCGGAGGGTGACCGGGAGCACGTCGGCGACGAGCTCCACGGCGGTGGGTGCGGTTGAGCTCCGGGAGGTCGCTACACAGCTCGGGAGCAAGAGAAGGAGGGGGGGAAAGATGGCTAAGCTCACAGTGAGTGCGACGAAGCCCTTGGTGCGGCCGGGGATGGACCGGAGTGACGACGGCGTTGAAGGGGATCTCCGGCGACGGCGGTTCGGGCGAGGTCATTGCGGTGGACTCGGGCGTTGCGAGCGCTCGGGGCTCGGCTTGCTCGATGGAGTGGACAGCGGCGGAGCTCCTGGACACGATGAGAGGACGCACGGGCGGCGGGGAGCACGGCTACGACGAAGGCACGACGATGGTGGCGTCGGTCATGGCGGGGGAGCGCGAGGGGGAGGAGCTGGAGAGGAGAGGGGGTGTCTGGGGGGTTCGGGGGAGCGAGGGAGGCTGATCCACGACGTCACCGGGCGCGGGGAGCGGCGAGGCGGCGAGCAGGTGCGTGGCGCGCGCTGCGGTCGCCGTCGGGCACCTGCCTGCCTGCCTGGCCGGCAAGCAGCTCGCTGGAGCGGCGCTGGGCTGGGCCGGCAGGTGGGCCGGGAGCAGGCGTCAGGTAAGTTTTTCCATTTTCTTTCTGTTTCTGTTTTTTAATACTTCTGCAACTTTGTTGAATTAAATAAAATACTTAGGCAACTCCTAAAATCACCAAACTACTCCTGGTCCATAGTTGGATTATTTCCAACATGAAACATTTTAGTTTGGAGATATTTGAGCATTTAAATATTTTATATAATTTTAAATGCCCAAATTCAAATATTTATGATTTAATTCAAAAACCCTAAGATGGCCTAGGAAAATGTGCATCACTTTTGGCAGAGGTTCTGAACCAAGACAAAAATGATGGGCATTTTAGAAGGGCATTTCAGGTTCATTGAAAAAGTTTTTAGTAAACCCTAATTGGTTTCAGAGGGGACTGGGGGTTCTGTCATCCCCATTTCAGGTTTCTGATGAAAGAGTAAACATGATGCAACACTCTAATGCATGGCTAACTAGGGTGTGACAACTCACCCCCATTCAAAAGAATCTCGTCCCGAGATTTGGGTTCCTCCGGAAAGAAAGCGGGATACTCAAGTCGAAGACGATCCTCCCTTTCCCAAGTTGCTTCATCCTCAGAATGGTGCGACCATTGTACTTTGAGAAACTTGATATTATGACGTCGAGTGGTACGCTCGGCCTGATCGAGGATACGAATGGGGTACTCTCGATATGTAAGATTATCTTGGAGATCAAGCGTTTCGTGGTCCACTCCACGGATAGGATCCGAGAAGCAATGCCTGAGTTGAGAAACGTGGAAGACATCATGGACTCTGGAGAGGTGCGGAGGTAGTTCCAACTGGTAGGCAACTTCTCCTCGTTTAGCGAGAATGCGAAAAGGTCCAATGTAACGAGGAGCCAATTTGCCTTTGATACCGAAGCGATGGGTTCCCTTCAGAGGGGTAACCCGAAGATAAGCCTTCTCATCAACCTCGAAAGTCATAGCCTTATGTTTTCGGTCATATTGACTCTTTTGACGAGATTGGGCTGTTTTCAACTTTTCACGAACAATGCGAACTTGCTCTTCTGCTTCCTGAATCATATCCGGGCCAAAGAATTGTCTTTCCCCGGTCTCTGACCAGTTAAGGGGTGTTCGACACCGTCGTCCATAGAGAACTTCAAAAGGGGCTTTACCCAAGCTAGATTGATAGCTGTTGTTGTAAGCGAATTCGGCAAATGGAAGGCACTTCTCCCAATCCATTCCTAATGAGATAACAGAGGCTCGAAGCATGTCTTCTAGAATCTGGTTAACACGTTCCACTTGACCACTCGACTGAGGGTGGAAAGCGGTGCTAAAGGAGAGACGGGTTCCCATAGCATTTTGGAAACTTTCCCAAAATCGAGAGGTGAAAAGACTTCCTCGATCCGAGTTAATTTCCAAAGGAACACCATGGAGAGACACTATCCGGGAGATGTATAAGTCTGCCAATTGACTAGCGGTTATACTCTCACGAACAGGTAGGAAATGGGCTACTTTGGAAAGACGATCGACAATGACGAAGATAGCATTATTCCCTCTCTTGGTCCTGGGAAAACCGGTAATGAAATCCATACCAATTTTATCCCATTTCCATTTAGGAATAGCTAAGGGTTGAAGGGTGCCAGCAGGCCGTTGATGCTCTGCTTTTACACGACGACAGACGTCGCAATTAGCAATATACTGAGCAATTTCTCTCTTCATCCTAGTCCACCAGAACCTCTGGCGTAGGTCCTGATACATCTTAGTACTACCGGGATGAATGGTGAGAGGAGATTCATGAGCCTCCTTAAGGATCAATCGCCTCAGGTTTCGCACTTTGGGAACCACTAGTCGATTCCCGAAGTATACGACCCCTTGATCATTAATGGAGAAACAATTCGCAACTCCTTTCTTGATGTTTCTCTTGATGCGGGAAATTCCCGGATCTACCTTCTGTGCCTTGACGATCTGGTCCGTAAGGGTAGGTTTCGCCACCAAGGTGGAAAGGAAACCTTGAGGAACAATGTGAAGGTTAAGCTTCCGAAATTCCTCATGGAGAAGCGGTTGACTTTGTTGTAACATTAGGTTGTTACAATAAGATTTACGACTTAGCGCATCAGCCATGACGTTGGCTTTCCCTGGGGTGTAAGTTATTCCTAAGTCGAAATCTGTGATCAACTCAACCCAACGTCTTTGCCTGAGATTCGAATCCGGTTGGGTGAAAATGTACTTCAGACTTTGGTGATCAGTGAATATTTCGCAACGGTTACCGAGGAGGTAATGTCGCCAGGTCTTAAGTGCATAGACTACGGCTGCAAGCTCTAGATCATGAGTAGGATAATTCTCCTCATGTGGGTGCAATTGCCATGAAGTGTAAGCAATTACGTGTCGATCTTGCATGAGAATGCAACCTAGTCCTTGTCGCGAGGCGTCGCAGTAGATAACAAAGTCCTTGGAGAAGTCTGGCGGTACCAGTACGGGAGCAGAAGTCAGGCGTCTTTTCAGTTCCTGAAAGCTGTGCTCACATTGTGGAGTCCATTCGAACTTTTTATCTTTCTTGAGGAGTTCGGTTAGAGGTTTAGCAACTTTGGAGAAGTTTTCGACAAAGCGACGGCAATAGCTCGCTAAGCCTAGAAAACTCCGAACTTGCTTGACCGATTTAGGTGGAGTCCAATTAAGGACGGCTTGAACTCGTTCAGGGTTAACAGCAATACCTTTACCAGATATTACATGACCCAGATAGGTCACTTCCGACAACCAGAATTCACATTTAGAAAATTTGGCATAAAGGCGATGCTCTCGAAGTTTCTTCAACACTAGCCTTAGATGTTCGGCATGTTCTTCCTCGTTCTTGGAGTAGATGAGTATATCATCGAGATAAACCACGACGAATTTATCCAAATACTCCATGAAGATTGAGTTCATTAACCGAGAAAAGGTGGCTGGAGCGTTGGTTAAACCGAAGGACATGACGGTGTACTCGTATTGGCCATAACGAGTAACAAAGGCCGTTTTAGGAATGTCCCCGTTTCTGATTTTGATTTGATGGTAGCCCAACCTCAAATCCATCTTGGAGAAGACTGAGGATCCAGCGAGCTGATCATAAAGGTCGTTGATCCTGGGGAGCAGATATTTGTTCTTGATTGTGACCAAATTGACAGGTCGATAGTCTACAACCATCCGGTCCGTACCATCCTTCTTCTTGACGAATAGGACGGGGCAAGCCCACGGAGATGAACTAGGTCGGATGAAACCCTTTTTCAAGGACTCATCGAGTTGTTTCTTAAGCTCGGCTAGTTCTAGTGGTGCCATCTTATAGGGTCTTCTAGCAATCGGGACGGTTCCTGGAATGAGGTCTATTACGAACTCAACATCCCTGTCAGGTGGAACACCTGGCAATTCCTCTGGGAAGACATCCGGGAAGTCACGGACTACCGGAACGTCCTCAAGGTCTAGCAAAGTGCTGGCGTTAAGAGAATATAATTGTCGCTCGGCTAACCGGGTCAAGACATTGACTATCTTGCCCGAAGGATGAGTGAGTTGAACAGTCCTAGAGAAGCAATCAATTTTGGCATGATGAGCTGACATCCAGTCCATACCCAAAATGATGTTAATATCTGAAAATTTGAGAGCTATCAAAGATGCAAGGAAAACAAGTCTGTCGACTTGGATTTCATTTCCATAACTTACCCTGGAGGTCTGCCATCTAGAACCGGGAGTAGAAATTTCCATAGTGGATGGCATGTCACAGAATGCGGTGTTATGCAAACGAGCATAGTTCTCGGATATAAATGAATGAGAGGCTCCTGTATCGAAAAGAACAGATGCCGGGTGGCAATTAACAAGGAGCGTACCGAGAACGACGTTGGGATCCTCTTGAGCTTCTTCGGCAGAGATACAGTTGACATGGCCATGTGTAGCGGTGGCCGGCTTGGCGTGGAACACTTTCCCTGTCGGCTTGCCACGGTCAACAGCTTTAGCAGATTGGTTGGGGTTGGTCTGGGGACACTCACGCGTATAGTGGCCAGATTCCCCACACTTGAAACAAGTCACGGAACTGGTGCGTGGAGGAGCATTGTTGGTTGGACCCCCATAGGGCTTGGCTGGTGCAGACTGTTGAACGGGGCGAGGCGCCTGGAAGGATGGCCTCGGTGTGAACCTAGGTGGCAGAGCAGTGTTGGGCACCCACACGCGGCGCTTCTGAGGACCCGCACCGGATGAGGAACCCATGTCACGGCCATGCTTGCGTGTTGCGTCATAATCAGTCTGACCAGTCTCAGCACTGATGGCCTTGTTAACAAGTTTCTGAAAAGATGTGCACTCATGCAGACGGAGGTCGCGGCGAAGCTCAGGACTAAGTCCCTTACGGAACCTTGCTTGCTTCTTGGCATCAGTAGAAACTTCCTCAGTTGCATATCGTGCGAGGTTACCGAACTCCCTGCTGTAAGCATCCACAGAGAGTCGGCCCTGAGTGAAACTGCAAAATTCCTCACGTTTACGGTCCATGAGACCCTCCGGAATGTGATGTTCACGGAAAGCCTCGCTGAATTCAGCCCAAGTAGTGACATGGCCCGCTGGGCGCATAGCTCCATAATTCTCCCACCATAGACTGGCGGGGCCTTCAAGATGATATGCAGCAAAGGTGACCTTGTCAGCCTCAGCTACTAGCGCGGAACGCAGCTTGTGAGAGATACTGCGAAGCCAGTCATCAGCGTCGAGAGGCTCGACGGAGTGGTGGAACGTGGGTGGATGTAACTTGATAAAATCACTGAGTGACACCACATTAGTCCTCTGATGATGTCCTGTGTTCTGTTCAATACGCTCCAACAAACGGTTGGTCTCCCGCTTGTTTCTTTCGGCTTCCATCATAACCTCGGCTAGGGAAGGAGGATGAGGCAGATTTGCATTCCTGACTTCACTGCCTTCGGCCTGCTCTTGAGGAGCAGGGTTAGTGCGCGTGTTGACCATCCTAGGTAAACAAGACAATGATTCAGTCAGAATGATAAAATTCCGACATAGGATACAGAATGTAAGGAATAACTCGGAATGCAAGATGATCATCCGTATGACATGGTAGATACAGAAACTGCTTCTTTATTCCATCGTCATACACACCATACAGGGTTTAGTACAAGACCAAACAAGGTACTATTACGGTGAAAAGAGGATTACATCTCATCGGAGGCATTCCCAGCTCCTATACATTATTTTCTACACCTCCGGAAGGCGATACAGCTAGGTCATATCCCACGAGTCACGCAGGACGATAGACGACACAGCTAACACGAACTAGTGATACTACCACTAACTCAGACCGATCCGTAGTAGTCCTCGTAGAAGTCACCTCCATAGCCTGGAAGCTCAACATGATCATCCGGAAACAGACGATCTCGCGGAGCTTGTGGACCATAGGGGCTAGGATGAGGTCTTGGACCAACAGACGGTGGCCTGCGGGGACCGCGAGGTGGGGTGATGCCTCCTACATCACGCCAACCCATCACGTCTGGCAGAGCAGATCTCACAGGATAGAGATCGCGCATATCCGAATATCCAGCTTGCACCGCCGGTGCAAACCGAGTCAATGTGGCCCAGTGGTCAGCACGGGTATTGAAGAGCTCTAACCTCAAGGCCCGATTTTCACGGTCCTTATCCTCGAGCATCTCAGCAGTGGTGCGAGTCCGTGAATCCTCCTGGGTGGGGTCAGCATAGATAGCCTGGAGATACCCTTGTGCTCCCGGAAGTGATCCTGGCATATACCGGAAATCAGAGTCCCGAAATAGGCCAGACCTGACTCGCATGATGGTCATCATAGAGTAGGCGGCGTCCTGCACAGCCATCTCAATAGTAACCCCGAGTCCATAGGAGCAGTGAAGGGGCTCGGTGGACCCAGGATAAGATGGAAATATCCTGACAGTGCAGAGATACTGGCTTTGATTAAAGTCTCGGAATTGCTCTTCGACCGTGTACTCAGGATACCAACGGTATCCAGCCTCAGTCATTACCCTGACCAACATGGCAGTATGGCCGGGTACATCTAGGCATCGAGTCAGGCGAACCACTTGATTGAGGTCGCGAGTGGCCATCTGAAAACACAATCATAATGCAAAGGCATTAGAATTTCTAGCAAAATTTCGGCAGCATAACAGCTGTAAATGCTCAAGAAGGATTTTGAGACATTTGACAAAGGATTTCATACACACTCAACATCATCATATCAAAGTTCTGAGTCCATCCTAACAACATAACGTGGTAGTAGAACTGAACTAGGCTTGTATCCATCAACCCTATAAGGTACTACTGATTAGTAACACGTGATCCTGATAGAGAGAATAGATCCTAATTCCTTAACCCCCGGTGGAAGAATAGACTGACTCAGATCAGAATGTCATAAGATAAAGGAGTAAAAAGAGCCTTACGTTCCACCCACAAACAATTCCCCTACATATAACTAAAGAATTTCTAGACTCAACATCGACCAGTTTGGCTTGGAGAACCTACAGGCAGTCCGGCTCTGATGCCAACGCTGTCAGGACCCCGACTCGATGACACATCGATCTAGCCTGTAACACCTCATATCACTTTGCGGCCTCACGCACGGTATCCCCACGGGTGTCGCCTTACCTTTGCCCGGGACCGTTTGCGCCTTTTGGCTCACGTATATGATAGTGTCGCTAGCATCCATATGTTAAGGAGCCCGGGCTGACATGACTAGTTGTAAACCCAAAGTGGCACGGACTTACAGGGACAGGCATCCATGACCCAGCTTCGAACGTGTCGGTCATCAGCAAGTGGGTCCGGGCTGTAGCACTGGGCTAGCAGGACTCCGGTAAACCGGGCTGTAGCGGGCTAACAGGACTCCGGTACTCAATGCGTGACATTTCCCCGAAGGGACAGACACCGGAACGAAGAAGGACACATGCCGGCCAGCCTAAGTGTTCCAGAGCAGTAGCAAGCTACCATGGCTCAGCGGTAACACTAGGAGACATTTCCCGGTAAGAGAGGCTACTAAGGATAAACAACTAGATAGTCAGATCCCACACATACCAAGCATTTCAATCATACACACAATATGCTCGATATGTGCAAATACAACAAGGCATCACAACATGACTCTATGACACAAGTACTTTATTTAAGGCTCAGAGAGCCATACATAACATACACAAAGGTACGGGTCACACGACCCAGCATTCAAGTCATACAGTCATACAAACCAGCAGCGGAAGTAACTTGTCTGAGTACAGACAACTAGAAAAATAAAAGAGGCTTGGAAAGCCTAGCTATACTACGAGGTCCTTCACAACCTCAGGATCACCACCTGGGCCTTAGCCTACTCATTGATGTCAACGTCTACGTAGAACCCATCAGAAGGGGTTGCAGCGTCTTCTGTAAAAATGTAAATTATAGCAACATGAGTACAAAGGTACTCAGCAAGACTTACATCAGATCCTACATACATGCATATTATCAAGAAGGGTTGGTGGAGTTATTGCAGCAAGCCAGCTTTGACTCTTGGCTAGGCTAACCTACGAGACTCCAACTTGAAATGGTTTTGCGCACACGAGTCCGCTACTCACCACTTCAATACACTACCGAGGATTCACCTCCGTCTTCCTGCGAAAGAGCCCTCCTCGGCACTCACACTTATCTTGAGGCTTTTAGTAGTTTCCATTTACTTGTCTATGAACTATATAGGCAACCAAGTAGTCCTTTACCGCGGACGCGGCTATTCTAATAGATCATGATAACCCTGCAGGGGTGTACTTCTTCATACACGCTCTCACCACTTACCGTCGTTTACACGACATGTACTCGGCAACCTTCAAGCGGAAGCCCAACGTGGGTGTCGGCCACGACCTACCTAATCACCTAAGCCTCCAGTCCAGGTTTATCGCCTATCCAGGTTCCATCCGTAGGGAGTCCGGCCGAGGTTTCCCATACGGCCCCGAACGATGTGAACAGGGTTCCCGAAATACCTAACGGGTATTCGGTACACCCGGCCACGTACCTACCGCATCACAGCCCACCCCTACGGTCAGCACTGTCCACGGCCTCCAGTAGGCTACAAACACCAGAAACTACTTGCAACTCCTGGACGGAGAACTAGGGTGAATAAGAAGCCGAGAGGGTCCATTGGTTTCGGGCCCAATGCATGGTAGTAGCTGATTCTTAAATCACACATACAGATCTCAGTGCTTAAGGTCGGCTTCAATGAAACAACCCACCATGTACTCCTACATGGCCTCTCATCGATACCTTTACCAAATCGTGTTCACCACACCACTCTCATTACCGACATAATCATTTCACTCTAGCCCATCACCTAGATGAACCAGACCTGACACGACTCTAAGCATAGCAGGCATAGCAAGGTAGGAACAACACATACATATGGCTCAATCAATTCCTACACATGCTAGTGGGTTTCGTCTAGTTACTGTGGCAATGACAGGTCATGCAGAGGAAGTGGGTTCAACTACCGTAGCACACAGCAGTTTGAAATGTGTTGTCTTAATGCAGTAAAAAAAAGCAGGAGCGAGAACATGGGATTGTATCGATATGATCAAATGGTTGGTTGCTTGCCTGATGGTTCGATGCACTGATACGGTTCTTCGTTAGGGTAATCACGGTACTCCTCGGAGGCAGAACCTGCCGCAAAGAACATCGACAGACGACCATCACCAAACAATGTGCAACAATATGATGCATGCATGAAACATAGCAATATGAGTGTGTTGGGCTAATGCAACTAAGACCAGAAGGGTTTGAACCAATTTGAATCAAAGATTCAAATTTCAAACTCAAACATGGCCTTTTAAAGTGTTTTTCCTTGTTCTGCATTAAACATCAGGTTAACTTGTTTAATCATGCATGAAAATAGTACAGATTGATAGATTGGATTTTTCTGATCATTTTTCATATATAATTTGTCTGATTTGGAGTTACAGAATAAAAGTTATGAATTTTTGAAGTTTAAACTATATTCTGGAATTTCCTATATTAGATTAATTCCAGAAAATCAATTATTGCGTCAACCTGACGTCAGTGTGACGTCAGCAGGTCAACGGGACACGTCCGGGTCAAACCTGACAGTGGGTCCCGCGTGTCAGTGTGATTGGATTAATTAAAGTTTTAATTAAAACTAAACCTGTTTAATTAACAGGGCTGGGCCCCACCTGTCATTGACTCAGGGGAGTCAACCAGGGCCCACCCGTGGTCAAACCCGGGTCGGCTGCACCGGCGTTTAGCCGCCGGCGAGTCCGACGCGGCGGCGGAAGTGGTTTTGGCTGTTTTGGCCACCAAATGGGTCGCGGGGACCACCGGAGTGGAGCTGAGGACGAGCCGCAGCTCTTGGTGGAGTCCGTTGGGGTCGGGGTGGCCGGAGTTGGCGCCGGCGACGACTTTGGCGGCCACCGGGGTTCGGCCGAAGACGAACTTGACGCTAGAGGGGTCAGTGAGGCGCGGGGAGTAGCTAGCTAGGTGCTACGTGACACGGTGGGTATGATGGACACCGTGGTGTGGTCGGAGGGTGACCGGGAGCACGTCGGCGACGAGCTCCATGGCGGTGGGTGCGGTTGAGCTTCGGGAGGTCGCTACACAGCTCGGGAGCAAGAGAAGGAGGGGGGGAAAGATGGCTAAGCTCACAGTGAGTGCGACGAAGCCCTTGGTGCGGCCGGGGATGGACCGGAGTGACGACGGCGTTGAAGGGGATCTCCGGCGATGGCGGTTCGGGCGAGGTCGTTGCGGTGGACTCGGGCGTTGCGAGCGCTCGGGGCTCGGCTTGCTCGATGGAGTGGACAGCGGCGGAGCTCCTGGACATGATGAGAGGACGCACGGGCGGCGGGGAGCACGGCTACGACGAAGGCACGGCGATGGTGCCGTCGGTCATGGCGGGGGAGCGCGAGGGGGAGGAGCTGGAGAGGAGAGGGGGTGTCTGGGGGGTTCGGGGGAGCGAGGGAGGCTGATCCACGACGTCACCGGGCGCGGGGAGCGGCGAGGCGGCGAGCAGGTGCGTGGCGCGCGCTGCGGTCGCCGTCGGGCACCTGCCTGCCTGCCTGGCCGGCAAGCAGCTCGCTGGAGCGGCGCTGGGCTGGGCCGGCAGGTGGGCCGGGAGCAGGCGTCAGGTTAGTTTTTCCATTTTCTTTCTGTTTTCTGTTTTTTTAATACTTCTGCAACTTTGTTGAATTAAATAAAATACTTAGGCAACTCCTAAAATCACCAAACTACTCCTGGTCCATAGTTGGATTATTTCCAACATGAAACATTTTAGTTTGGAGATATTTGAGCATTTTAATATTTTATATAATTTTAAATGCCCAAATTCAAATATTTATGATTTAATTCAAAAACCCTAAGATGGCCTAGGAAAATGTGCATCACTTTTGGCAGAGGTTCTGAACCAAGACAAAAATGATGGGCATTTTAGAAGGGCATTTCAGGTTCATTGAAAAAGTTTTTAGTAAACCCTAATTGGTTTCAGAGGGGACTGGGGGTTCTGTCATCCCCATTTCAGGTTTCTGATGAAAGAGTAAACATGATGCAACACTCTAATGCATGGCTAACTAGGGTGTGACAGCCTCCCAGGGAAAGGAACCCCTAACGGAACTATTCTCCCTGAAAGATGTTTCTTACTAACCATGTAATATAACATAACTAGTTGGGCACTTGTCTGTTCAAGCACTAATGACCCCTACGCCTGGTCTCCATGCATACCCCGGTTCTTATATAACCGCGAGGGTATTCGGACACACTCCGGACCGTCAGTTCCCGAGGTTGAAGTGAAAAGGTCGGCCATGACAAACAATCTACAATCCGTCTAGAAGGCATTACACATGTCAATTATAATTACATAGTCAATCTGACTGATTGTATTCCTCTTCAATACCATCTAACAGGCTGTCTAGTTTACAGTCCTGTTGGGAATACTTTGCGGCCAATTCTACTTGGCCGTATACTAAGCTCACAGGGAAATCCTTCCCATCGGGCCCCACGGGTCCGACCTCGGCCATGTGGTTCGGGTCAGCCTTCGTGTAGCGCTTCTTCACCATGGCCCAGGCCTCCCTGGCGCCTTGACGGCAGGCCGACATCTTCCACAATCGGAAGCGCCACCGTGCTCCCTTCAGCTTCTCTACAAGCTCTCCAAGGCCTTCGGGCATGGAGACGGATGGCCACAAGGCCTGGGCGATGCTTTGCATCACCTGCCGAACTCGCTCGTGCAGTTGTGAGAGCTTGGGAAGAAGGTCACCCGTAGAACCGGGCATTTCCTTTGCAGGACGCCCTGTTAGCATGCCTACAGACATTCCTCTGTTAGTCGACTTCCCCGCCGAACTCTTTTTCCAAAGTTTGTTTAAGCACTTACTGATTCTCCTTCACGGAGTCCAACAGCTGGCCACGAACATCCTTCAGTTCAATGCGCAGCTTGGTGTTGGCATCTTGGAGATCTTTCTTCTCCCGCCTCACCTTTGTCAGCACGCTCTCACCAGCCTTCAGCTGGCGTCGGAGTTGTTGCTCTTTCGGATTTAATCTAGCGCCATCTGCAATTTCATTTGTCAGATTTGCACCCACACCGCACTTCGCAAAATACTTATCTTTCGAAGTGTATATTACCAGAGGGGGTCTCCTTGGGCTCCCCTGCCGCGGCTAGTGCGGCCTCAAGCTGGGCTTTGCACTCTTCCAGCTCCTGGGACAGTAGGGTATTCTTTTCTGTAAGAACCTGCATAACAGATGAACCTTAAATCAGTTATTCTAACTGTTTCAAGTCTCGGGGGCTACTGGTATATATATACAACAACAACAACAACAAAGGCTTTAGCCCCAAACAAGTTGGGGTAGGCTAGAGGTGAAACCCATAAGATCTCGCAACCAACTCATGGCTCTGGCACATGGATAGCAAGCTTCCACGCACCCCTGTCCATAGCTAGCTCTTTGGTGATACTCCAATCCTTCAGGTCTCTCTTAACGGACTCCTCCCATGTCAAATTCGGTCTACCCCACCCTCTCTTGACATTCTCTGCACGCTTTAGCCGTCCGCTATGCACTGGAGCTTCTGGAGGCCTGCGCTGAATATGCCCAAACCATCTCAGACAATGTTGGACAAGCTTCTCCTCAATTGGTGCTACCCCAACTCTATTTCGTATATCATCATTCCGGACTCGATCCTTCCTCGTGTGGCCACACATCCATCTCAACATACGCATCTCCGCCACACCTAACTATTGAACATGTCGCCTTTTGTGGCTACTGGTATATATATAATTACCAAAATTTTCTTACCCGTATGTCTTTTACATATTGCTCCGTGGCTCTGGCTAGACCATTTTGAGCGGCATGGAGGTACGCATCTCCCTAATTGAAGGCATACAATGCCTCTTGGGAGAAACAAGCGTCGCGAAGAACTGTCCGGCGACGCCTGTGGTTCATGGCACTCTCCACCTCAGAATTGGTGGCAGACAGCCTGTCTGCATCCTCTGTCGGAGGAGCGTCCGGTGCGCGCCTCGTGTTCGCCTCCGCTTCCGGACCAGGCTTTAGAGCCTGGCAGGTGGAGGCACAATTGGCAGCCTCTCCGGATACAGTCCGACGAGGTCTCTTCGTCCTGAAGAGAGCACGAGTGTTAGTATGCCTTGAAGGAATAACACCTGGGAATAAGATGGCACGCTATACCTTTGCGCCGGCGTCTCAGTCCGAACCGTACTTCTTTTCAGCCCCCGGGGCCTTGCCGTCCCTCGTTGGCTAGTCGCCGCAGTGCTGGGACTTCGGTCTCAGTTACCTGTGAGGCTGGGAGTAGCCTTGGGTAATCGGCCGTAATGGCCACCAAGGCGTTGTCCTTGCTCAATTGATGAAACACCCCATCAATCAGCTCCACAGATAAGTCCGGATCCTCTTGAGAGGCCGGGTCGAGGGACCGTCCCGGATCCTCGGGTTGTGGAGGAGGGCTGTTTATTTCTTTAACAGCCTGGCGCAGTTCCTGCGTTGAAGTCATTAGACTGAATATTTAACAATGGGAATATAAAACGGATGGGCAAGTAAAAGTTTCCACTTACCCAACTTGGGGGATTGTACATAGAAAATCCACCTTGTGGGTTGACGCGGAGAAATTCCTCCTCTTCTCCCTTGTACAAAGCGGACAAGGTCTTTATTAGAGCGGCAGCCGAATCCAGCCCCTTACGACCGTAGCGGGTGGCGTCGTCCTCCCCGTTGAAGTCCCACATGGGGCGGCCTCTATACTGAAGCGGTTGCACCCCTTGCATGATGCATGCGGCCATGACCCCAATCATGGTCAGTCCGGAATGAGCTAACAATCTTATCCGGCCCATCAGGTAAAGAACGTCCATGTCGCTTTCTCTCTGAGGGCTCCGTGGGCGCCATCTTAGGCGCTTCTTTAGGGGAGCACTGTCGAACTCAGGGAGGCCGATCCGGACAGGATCTGGCAGCGGGACGTCCTCTATGTAAATCCATTCCGAAGGCCAGTCTTCGGACGCCTTCTTTGGGGTTCCGGATAGATATCCAGTCCCGGCGATGCGCCACACTTCGGCTCCGCCCACTTGATATATTGACCCCTTCTTAGAATGGGGCACGAGGCGGAATAGCCTTTTCCACAGCGTGAAATGAGCCTCGCAGCCCAAAAACAGCTCGCAAAGGGCTACGAAGCCCGCGATATGCAATATGGAGGCAGGCGTGAGGTTGTGCAGCTGGAGGCCATAGAACTCCAAGAGCCCCCGAAGAAATAGATGAATTGGAAATCCGAGCCCTCTTATTAAGTAAGGGACAAGGCATACCCGCTCTCCTTTGGAGGGATTTGGGGCGCTCTCCACGTGCTCTCCGCCATTATGGGTGGCAAGTCCGGCTCGAACTGGGACCATATAGGCCGGGGGGAGAAATCCCTTGGTCTGGAGCGTCACTAGCTCGCTGTGCGGGATGGAGCACCTCTTCCAATCTCCAGGTTGAGGGCTGGAAGGGCGAGAGGAGGAGCTGCGGTGGCCGGCCATGATAGAATGGACCTCTGTCGGATACGCTCTGATGAATACTCGCGGAGGGGAGAAGGTGTGGTTTGGATCTAAATCCTCGTCCCCTTAAATAGGCGGCTCATTCACGCGGCTGGGGGTGTAAATATAAAAAAACATCCTGACTTTTCGTATTCCTTTGACACGTGGAAGACGGCCATTATTGGGCGTAGAAGCCAAGGAGTGCTACATTTACAAGAAACCGGACACTATTCAACAGGTACACGGAATTTGGAGGAGAACCCGCCTTGCAATGCCGAAGACAATTTGCGCGTCGGACTTGTCGTCATTGAAGCCTGGTTCGGGGGCTACTAAGGGAGTCCTGGATTAGGGGGTGTCCGGATAGCCGAACTATACCTTCGGCCGGACTCCTGGACTATGAAGATACAAGATTGAAGACTTTGTCCCGTGTCCGGAAGGGACTTTCCTTGGCATGGAAGGCAAGCTTGGTGATACGGATATGTAGATCTCCTACCATTGTAACCGACTCTGTGTAACCCTAGCCCTCTCCGGTGTCTATATAAACCGGAGGATTTTAGTCCGTAGGAACAACAATCATACCATAGGCTAGCTTCTAGGGTTTAGCCTCTCTGATCTCGTGGTAGATCTACTCTTGTACTACCCATATCATCAATATCAATCAAGCAGGACGTAGGGTTTTACCTCCATCAAGAGGGCCCGAACCTGGGTAAAACATCGTGTCCCCTGCCTCCTATTACCATCCAGCCTAGACGCACAGTTCGGGACCCCCTACCCGAGATCCGCCGGTTTTGACGCCGACAACAGGCATAAGTATTGTGACATAATGTGTAATAACAGCCCATAGTCTAATAAATATCGATATAAAAGCATGATGCAAAATGGACGTAACAACTCCCCCAAGCTTAGACCTCGCCTGTCCTCAAGCGAAAGCCGAAATCGAAAAATATATCCACATGTGTAGAGATAGAGGTGTCGATAAAATAAAATACGAACATGAGGGCATCATGATCATTCTTAGAACAGCAACATATACATATATTGTCATATGATCTCTTATGCTAAAGTAACAATTCAATCACAATTTCAAGTATGAATCATGAACTTCATTGAGAACCAACAATCTATAATCTCGGTCATTGAGGCAATTGCAATTTATCATAACATCAGAAAGAGTCAATAAGAGCTTTTCAGCAAGTCCACATACTCAACTATCATTTAGTCTTTCACAATTGCTAGCACTCACGCGATATTTATGGTTATGAAGTTTTAATCGAACACAAAGAAAGATAGGGGCTTATAGTTTTGCCTCCCAACCTTTTACCTCAAGGGTAATGTCAACAATAATAGTTCATGAAAACTCACATCCAATTAAGTATATATATCAGGATCTTTCCAACACATTGTGCTTGCCAAAGGATAAAATGTAAAAAGGAAAGGTGAAGATCACCATGACTCTTATAAGAAGTATAAGACAAGAATAAAAGATAGCCCCTTCGCAGAGGGAAGCAGAGGTTGTCATGTGCTTTTATGGTTGGATGCACAAAATCTTAATGCGAAAGAACGTCACTTTATATTGCCACTTGTGATATGGACCTTTATTATGCAGTCAGTCGCTTTTATTTCTTACACATCACAAGATCGTATAAAGCTCATTTTCTCCAAAATAATAAATCATACATATTTAGAGAGCAATTTTTATTGCTTGCAACGATGACAACTTACTTGAAGGATCTTACTCAATCCATAGGTAGATATAGTGGACTCTCATGGCAAAACTAGGTTTAAGGATGTTTGGAAGCACAAGTAGTATCTCTACTTGGTGCAAAGAATTTGGCTAGCATGAGAGGGAAAGGCAAGCTCAACATGTTGGATTATCCATGACAATATAATTTATTTCAGATGTAAGAAAACATAACCCATTACGTTGTCTTCCTTGTCCAACGTCAACTCTTTAGCATGTCATATTTTAATGAGTGCTCACAATCATAAAAGATGTCCAAGATAGTATATTTATATGTGAAAACCTCTCTTTCTTTATTACTTCCTATTAATTGCAACGATGACCAAAACTATGCTTGTCAACTCTCAACAATTTTTATTCATCATACTCTTTATATGTTAAGTCATTACTCTCCATAAGATCCATATGATCTCTTTATTTCTTTTTATTCTTTCTCTTTTATCTATTCCCTAAAGATCATAGCAAAATAATCAAGCCCTTGACTCAACACTAATATTTATTATATATAGTTCACGGACTTGGTTACATAGAAGGATCATAAAGCAAAACTCAAAACTAGATCATACTAAGACTTTATTCTACTATATCAAGATATTACCAAAAGGATCAAACTATGAAAAGCGGTAAAGATAAAAGTGATGGTGATACGATACCGGGGCACTCCCCCGAGCTTGGCAGTTGCCAAGGGGAATGCCCATACCCATGTGTTTATGTCTCCTTCCTTGGAGGTGGTGATGATGGGGTTGTTGATGATGTGGGCTTGTCTTCCATCTTCCAAGGCATAGCCTCACCATCATAGAAGGATGATCAAGTCTCCGGGATCCTAAAATCTGCAGCCAAACTCATCCTCTTGAATCTATATTCATACTCACAGTTTTGGTTTTGTAGGTCATAGATCTGGGCTTGGAGCCGCTCGATTTTCTCATGAAGCTTGAAGATGGCCTCCCCAATGTTCTTGTCATCCAGCTTGTGGTTATTGGTGAAGTCCGTGATCATTATATGATTGGAGTCGAGTCCACGTTCCACCATCTCCTGGCACTTGAAAACTTGTTGCTCCATTGCCTCGAGCCTTGTCTCCACGCTTCCGGTCCTCCTTGGTCCCTCAACATCGCGGATGTGCAGCAACCCCTCACGCATCTCAATGGTTTGAGGGTGTTGCAGCACCTCCGCGAGGTAGGGGTTGATGACCTTCTCGAAGAACTTGTCCTTGGGGGCACTTGAAGACGCCATGGCGATCTAGATCTATCAGAAAAACTGCTCAAAACAAGCATAGAAGATATTTGCGTGATACGGTGGTCAAAACCTTCAGGAGATTATATGAAGAATTTTTACCAACCAAAAGAAGTATCGTGCAAGAAAACGGAGTGCGGAGAGCACACGAGGCAGGGGGCACGCCCTCCACCCTCGTGAACTCCTCGTGTCCTTCCCGGACTGCTTCTTATTTTTATATTTTCTTAAATATTCCAAAACCGGGGAAAATTTCCATTAGAACTGTTTTGGAGTCGGTTTACTTACCGTACCACGTACCTATTCTTTTTCGGAGTCTGAAACATTCTGGAAAGTGTCCCTTATGTATTCCTCCGGGGTTACGGTTTCAATAACATTGGTTTCAACATTTATGGGATTACCTGAGATATAATGTTTGATTCTTTGATCGTTTACTACTCTCGGATTTGTGCCTTCGAAGTTGTTGATTTTTATGGCACCGGAACGATAGACCTCCTTGATAACGTAAGGACCTTCCCATTTAGAGAGGAGTTTTCCTGCAAAAAATCTTAAATGAGAGTTGTATAATAATACATAATCACCTACATTAAACTCCCGTTTCTTGTATTCTTTTGTCATGCCATCTTTTAACCTTTTCTTTAAACAGTTTGGCATTCTCATAAGCCTGGGTTCTCCATTTATCAAGTGAGCTTATGTCAAAAAGCCTCTTCTCACTGGCAAGTTTGAAATCATAATTGAGCTCTTTAAAGGCCCAATATGCCTTATGTTCTAGTTCAAGAGGTAAGTGACATGCCTTTCCATAAACCATTTTATACGTAGACATACCCATAGGATTTTTATATGCAGTTCTATAGGCCCATAATGCATCATCAAGTTTCTTGGACCAATTCTTTCTAGATCTATTAACAGTCTTTTGCAAAATTAATTTAAGCTCTCTATTTCTAGGTTCCACTTGACCACTAGACTGTGGGTGATAAGGAGATGCAATTCTATGATTAACATCATACTTAGCAAGCATTTTACGAAAAGCACCATGAATGAAATGTGAACCACCATCAGTCATTAAGTATCTACGGACTCCAAACCTAGGAAAAATAACTTCTTTAAGCATCTTAATAGAGGTTTTATGATCAGCACTACTAGTTGGAATAGCTTCTACCCACTTAGTAACGGAATCAACAGCAACTAAAATATGTGTGTACCCATTAGAGGAAGGAAAAGGTCCCATATAATCAAAGCCCCATACATCAAATGGTTCAATAACAAGTGAATAATTCATAGGCATTTCTTGACGTCTACTAATATTACCAATTCTTTGACATTCATCACAAGACAAAACAAACTTATGGGCATCCTTGAAGAGAGTAGGACAATAAAAACCGGATTGCAATACCTTATGTGTAGTTCTGTCTCCAGCATGGTGTCCTCCATAAGCTTCAGAGTGACACTTGCATAGGATCTGTTCCAATTCATGCTCAGGTACACAATGTCTAATAACACCATTTACTCCTTTATAAAGATGTGGGTAATCCCAAAAGTAATGTCTTAAATCATAGAAGAACTTTTTCTTTTGCTGGTATGTGAAACTAGGTGGTATAAACTTAGCAACAATATAATTAGCATAACCAGCATACCATGGAGCAGTACGAGAAGCATTTATCACAGCCAATTGTTCATCAGGATAGCTATCATCAATAGGTAGTGGGTCATCAAGAACATTCTCTAACCTAGACAAGTTGTCTGCAACGGGATTCTCAGCTCCCTTTCTATCAATAATATGCAAATCAAATTCTTCTAGCAAGAGAACCCATCTAATAAGTCTAGGTTTAGCATCTTTCTTTCCATAAGATATTTAATAGCAGCATGATCAGTGTGAACAGTTACTTTGGAATCAACAATATAAGGTCTGAACTTATCACAAGCAAATACAACTGCTAAAAATTCTTTTTCAGTAGTAGCATAATTTCTTTGAGCATTGTCTAGAGTCTTACTAGCATATTGAATAACATTTAATTTCTTATCAACTCTTTGTCCTAGAACAGCCCTGTTGGTGTCAAAACCGGCGGATCTCGGGTAGGGGGTCCCAAACTGTGCGTCTAAGGCGGATGGTAACAGGAGGCAGGGGACACGATGTTTACCCAGGTTCGGGCCCTCTTGATGGAGGTAATACCCTACATCCTGCTTGATTGTTCTTGATGATATGAGTATTACAAGAGTTGTTCTACCACGAGATCATGGAGGCTAAACCCTAAAAGCTAGCCTATGGTATGATTGTCTCCTGTCCTACGGACTAAACCCTCCGGTTTATATAGACACCGGAGGGGGCTAGGGTTACACAGAGTCGGTTACAAGGGAGGAGATTTACATATCCGTATTGCCTAGCTTGCCTTCCACGCCAAGGAGAGTCCCATCCGGACACGGGACGAAGTCTTCAATCTTGTATCTTCATAGTCTAACAGTCCGGCCAAAGGATATAGTCTGGCTGTCCAGAGACCCCCTAATCCAGGACTCCCTCAGTAGCCCCTGAACCAGGCTTCAATGACGATGAGTCCGCGCGCAGTATTGTCTTCGGCATTGCAAGGCGAGTTCCTCCTCCGAATACTCCATAGAAGATTTTGAACACCAGAATAGTGTCCGACTCTGCAAAACAAGTTCCACATACTACCATAGACAGAATAATATTTCCACAAATCCAATCTGCTGACACGTTTGACAACATGACATCACGTCATGGCCCGGTCATTATTCGAACCGTTTTTCTTAACCAGCACCGCACATAACGCGGGGCGGTTTTCTTGACACGTCTTGTCAAAGCACAGATCGTGTCCCCCTTATTACGGGATTCTCATCAATATGGACGTGGGTAACCCACTCGTGCATGTTGGCATGACTCCTCGATTTTAGGCGAGTCCAAAACGGCCGCGAGGAGGACGCTTGATATTCACCCTCTTTATAAAGAGTCCAAGACCTGTCCTTTTTTCCTCTCGTGCTCAATCGAATCCCTCCCCTGCCTCGAGTTCCAACACCCCAGGCTTAGGTCAGGCGCTTCGAACCTTTAGCCATGTCCGGATCCAACCTCCAAGGTCGGTGGATGCCTTCCTCTGTCATAGAGGAGGACATCAAGAAGCTGAGAGAGGCCAGATATCTGACTACCCAAATTTCGCACAGGCTGCCCACCCGAGGGTAGGTCATCCCCACTCCCGAACTCAACGAGAGTGTTGTGTTCATCTCTCACTTCCTCCGAGGACTAGGCCTCACTCTGGATCCCTTTGTTAGGGGGCTCATGTTCTATTATGGGCTCGATTTCCATCATCTGGCCCCGGATTCCCTCCTTCACATCTCGTCGTTCATCGTCGTATGTGAGGCCTTCCTCCGCATTACCCCTCACTTCAGCCTATGGCTCAAGACCTTCAATGTGAAGCCGAAGATGATCGAGGGGCGCCACGCAGAGTGCGGAGGCGCCGTAATAAGAAAAAGCGCTGACGCTCCATGGCCAGAGGGTTCCTTCCCAGAGGTGTCCAGTTTGTGGCAGCGGGAGTGGTTTTATATCACAGCTCCCCGAAGTTCCAAGTGGGTAGCCGCCCCTGCCTTTCACTCGGGCCCCCCACCACAACTGACGTCATGGATCAGCAGGGGCTGAGCTGGGGTCCAGCAAAGGACGTGCCGATATTGCAGAGCCGCATCCGAGATCTCTTTGAGAGAGATTTCAGCCTGGTTATGGTAATGCAAGTTATGCTAGTTCGTCGAGTCCAGCCTTGCAAACGTCGATCCCTCCGTATGTGGGAATTCAACCTGGAAGGACCGCGAACTATTCAGCACTTCCTCGGCATGACGCTCGAAGAGATGTACAAATTGTTCTTCGGACCCCAAATAGAGTGTCCGGACACCACCGAGGATGCGGGTCTGAGCTGCAACCGCCCTGATACCCAAGTAAGTAATCCCATGGCCGAACATGCTGTCCTTTTATTTATCATGACATCATTCTGAAAAATCGCTCTTTGACCAGGACTGGATAACAAAGGCGAAGATGATCAGGTGTTCGGCCCCCCTTCCCGAAGGCTTGGCCAATCCAGTACTGGACCGAATGCTCGAGCCGGCGCCTTATCAGGTGCCCTCAAAGGAAGATGAAGGGGGGAATAAAGAGGCCGAAAGCAGGCCTCACTCGCTACTCGTCCCAACCAGGGGAATGAGCGCCTCCGCGAGGAAGAATAACCAGGGAGAAGAATCTGACATTCCCTCTCCCCGAGGAAGGAAGAGGACTACCTCTGAAGATTCGGAAACAAAGGTTTCCAAACAGGAGAAGAAATCTTCGCCAGAGGGTCCTGCTTCGTAGGGTATTCTTGCCACACAATGTTCCCACGGGGGTCAGCCCTCTACCCGAGCTGTAAGTAATCAAAATGTACTTAATAGTGAAAATATCCTACCTTAATTCCGAAGACAATAACCGAAGCTTATATATTGTAGTTTGGATCATAGCCCTTCTCGACAGAGTTCATCTTCGGGGGATCTTCTTCCGGAGATGATGGAGAGCGAAACGCCTCCCCTGTCACCCCGCCTCATGAGGCGGGCGACCCTGAAGTGTCGTCGCAGAGGGTCTCTCCTAATCTGCCAAGGCCAGAGGGTAACCCTTTGGCTACCCGGAGTCCTTGGTATTCGGCTCCTAAAGAGAGCAACAGAAAGAGTTCGGGACCAACAGTGTGCGGTCGGACGCACTGAAGGGTCTTTTGGAGCAAGCGGCCATCTCAGAAGCGCATCGTACGCTAATGGGTACGGTGATTGAAAGGATTTTATCCGCTGAAAGCGGATGTCATGAAGCTTTTATGAGTCTGCTGAAAGACTTTGAGGTATGTGAAATAGTGTATGTTTTTGATAGTACCGCACACGTTAGGTGTGCCCTATGCAGATAGTAGCCCCTGAGACTCTGGTTGTCGTCGAAAACGGCGGCAAACATAGGATCATTGTCCCAGGTAATAACCAGACCGCCTTTATGTGCAGGTGGCTGAAGGTCCGGTGGCTAGCTGGACTGATGAGTTTGCCAAGCTAAAGCGGCAACTTGATGCGGCAGATGCCGACATCGTGCTTGTCAACAAGCGGCTTGACGAGGCACAGGGTAAGTGATTTCTCCGGTGATCAACACATAGTAAGAGGAGCATGATGCCAGTATCTTTAATATGTTGCGCCTGCAGATGGAGCTGCCACCATGGAGACCCTCCGGGCAGAACTTGCCCGAGCCAAGGAACAAGCCAGGAATAGTAATGTGGCCGCTCTAAAGGTGGTCGAAGAGCTGAGGGCCGAACAGGCCGCACAATGCCAAAGCAAGGAAAGAATGGCCGAGATGGCCGTTGAGTTGAAAGATACCACCGACCGTTACCAGCTTCTTGAAGAAGAAAGCCGTGCGAAGGTGGCGGACCTGGAGAAGGCCATGGTAGCAGCCAAGGAAGCCCGCTCATAAATACGAGTGACGAAGGAGGAGCTGCATCAAGTTGGAGATATCGCAGCTGGGAAGCCCTTTTTGTTGCGGACTAAGTTCGGAGATCCGAGGTATGCACCTCTTGATCCACTATGGAGTTCTGCGGACTCATACGTGGATTTGGCAGCAAGTGTTGCTGATGCGGCCGAGTACTTCAAGGATAAAAAAGATCGTGAAGTGGAGAGACTGCTCTGGTCACAGTTCCATGCTCCAGTGCGTCCGCTGCTGTTGAATGAGCGGATGGCCGAGTGGGCCAATATCCATAGGTCGTCCGCACTTGCCATGAGGTCTGTTGTGGATCATCTGTGGCTAGGAGGGCCAAGGCCGAATAGTTACTTTAGTTTAGTACAACAATTCCTTGGCCTTGTGCCGCACATCGACACTATGAAGAGGTCGGCGTGCATAGAGGGTGCGCGGATGGCACTTGCCCGTGTCAAGACATACTTGGCAGATATGGAGGCCACCGCTATTGCAACACAGGGTTCGGCCGTGGGCCGAGTATCTGCCAAGCACTACTTTGAAGAGGTCCTTGAAGGAGCTCGTTCGATAGAGGCCTAGTGCTCGAAGAATATTATGTTCTAGTGACATGTACTCCCATTATAAAAACAATGTTTTATTGAGTTATCAAGGCTATGTTTATACTTTTGCCTGAAAGTATTATGATGCCTCCTATGCAGCCGTTTATGTAGATATGTATATAACCTGAAAGTTTGCAGTCGTCGGCTTCCGCCCCCACGCATATAATGTGGGGGTGTTCGCAAAAAATGTGTATTCACACTTGATCCAACGTCTTGGTCCATTAAGGAGGTGGTAGCGCAGCAAACGAGGCAATCGGACTATATTGCTTTAACACTTTCACTTAGCCATAGGAGTTTGACGATGGGGCTACTATATAGCCCCTGGTACTTCTGCGCTCGTCCGAGTACGGGACACGTACATACATGACCGGGAAACGGCCCTTCGTTAATGCGGAGGAATCCCAAAGATTCCGTTGAGTCATCGAGTGGCTGACCAGTCTCGTGATTTATCATGACAGTCAGTTTTCGGCTTTCTCTACTGATGTGCTCATCCAGATGAACCAGGGCACAATCGTAGTAGTTCTCCCAGTTCTACCTTAGCCGATATAGCAAAACGTAAGGTACCAAAACGTGGGAGCCGGGCAAACCCAACATTTGACCAAAGACATGATTCAGAGCTGATGCATATAAGGCCAAACTCGCGACGTCGAACACTCCCTAAGGTATTCGGTCTTTATAACATATGTCGGGCTGAACGAGGCCCTTAATAATAAACCCCGAGTGTCCAGGTACGTGCAATATCCTAACGTGGCCACATGCCAATAACGTCAGCATCCTTCTCGGTTGTTTTGAGCATCCGGAGGATGTGAACAATAAGAGACAATAAAAAAAGGTTTACATAGGGTCATAATCTGAAAAGAAACCTTTGAGCGGGTCCCTGCTGCACATCTGCGCCTGTGTCTCCATTGTGCCGTGTCCTAGATGGGTGTAGCATGATTGTCATCTGTAAAAGAGAAGAACTTAGGTGAAAGTTGCCGTGCCAAAAAATTGGTTATTATCAATGAACTATTAAAATTCAAGATAAGTCAAGTTGAGCCGGACTAGCCCTGATTGCACGCGGGAATCCCCTGGTACCGTCTAGGAGGGTTTGATTATCAAACCAATCTCGTGTATATGTAATGGTGCACCGGACTCGTCTAACCGTGCCCGTGGTCTTGACGAGCTGTCATTTTTTCTGGTTAGCAAGGCCGTCTAGTGCTTGGCTGTTAACGCCACCGCACACTCTTCCGCGCGTAGAAAACACTCAATATTTCCGCTAACTGTGATGGTGCCATGTGGACCGGGCATCTTAAGCTTGAGAGAAGCATAATGCGGTATTGCATTAAAACGAGCGAAAGCCGTTCTTCCGAGTAGTGCTTGATAGCCACTTCGGAATGGAGCGATGTAGAAAGTTAACCTTTCACTTCGGAAGTTATCGGGAGAACCGAATACAACCTCTAGCAATAGAGAGCCCGTACAGCGGGCCTCTTGGCTTGGTATTACTCCCTTAAAGGTAGTATTACTGTGGCTTATTTATGTCGGGTCTATCCCCATTTCACAGACTGTATCCTGATATATCAGATTTAGACCACTACCACCATCCATGAGGACTCGTGTGAGATGGTATCTGTTTATTATTGGGTCTAACACCAAGGCAGCCAATCCTTCGTGTCGGATGCTTGTCGCGTGATCCCCGTGATCAAAAATGATCGGGCAGGCTAACCAGGGGTTGAACCTAGGGGTGATGGGCTCTATGGAGCGTGTGTCTCGGAGTGCATATTTGCTTCTCCTCTTCGTCACATGGATCATGTTTACTCTTTTGACCTCTGGTGGGAATTTTTTCTGTGCTCCAGTGCTTTGCTGGCGAGGTTCGTCCTCGTCTTCGCTTGGTGTCTCCCCCCTTTGTGTTCGGCGTTTAGCTTACCGGCCTGCTTGAAGACCCAACATTCTCTGTGGGTGTGATTTGTAGGTTTATCGGGGGTGCCATGAATCTGACATAGTTTGTCAAGGATCTTGTTTAGACCAGACGGTCCGTCTCTGCTGCCTTTGAAAGGCTTTTTCTGCTGACCTGGTCAAGAGCCCCTGAATCCGGCGTTGACCGCCCTATTATCTGGGCTATCTTATTTATTTTGATGCTTGTTTTTATTGCGTCGTGGTTTTCCATTGCCATCCCTGACTTCGGATGTGCTTGGGTCGCTGGTGCTACTGCCGGCTAACCAGCTATCTTCGCCCGCGCAAAAGCGGGTCATGAGGCTTGTTAGGGCTGCCATTGTTCTCAGTTTTTCTTGGCCGAGGTGTCTGGCAAGCCATTCATCTCGGACGCTGTGTTTGAAAGCTGCTAAGGCTTCGGCATCCAGACAGTCGACGATTTGGTTCTTCTTAGTGAGAAACCTGTTCCAAAGCTTTCGGGCGGACTCTTTGGGTTGTTGAATTATATGGCTTAAATCGTCTACATCTGGAGATCGGGCATAGGTCCCTTGAAAATTAGCCCGAAAAGCGTCCTCGAGCTCCTCCCAACTTCCAATTGAGTTTTCGGGGAGGCTTTTCAGCCAGTGCCGAGCTGGTCCTTTAATCTTGAGGGGCAAGTATTTGATGGCATGGAGATCGTCTCCGCGAGCCATATTGATATGGAGGATAAAGTCCTCAATCCAGACCCCAGGGTCTGTGGTCCTGTCGTATGCCTCTATGTTCACTGGTTTGAATCCTTCTGGGAATTCATGGTCCAGCACCTCATCGGTGAAACATAGGGGGTGTGCGGCACCCCTGTATTGGGATGTGCCATGGCGTTCAGACGGTTGTAGTATTCGGTTTTGATTTTGTGTTGGAGCGCGCTTCCTAGATCCATAGATGGATCTGGTCGTACCGGACTTTTGGCGCAAGTCCTCACGTAGATCGTGTGTTGACTTATGTGTGACTTTGTTAGTTGCTCTATCGTGGTCACAAGGTGGTGGATCCGGCCGGTTGGCCATTTCATTTTTTGGTTGTGTGGGCTCTGAGGCCTCACCATCAAATTCAGGTAATAGCTTGCGCTTTGGATAGCTCTTTGTCTGGTAACTTCCACCGTACTTTGCTTCGTTGTCGAGCACTTAGTTCCACCTGCTATTGAGCGTATTTTGTGCGGCCTTAAGCCTTTGCTTCTGCTTCTTCAGACTCCTCGATGTGGCAATAAGCCTTGTGCGGAGGTTCTCTTGCTCCAAGTGCGTTTCCGGGATGATGTGTGCATCTTCGTCCGGACTGTTTTCCTCCCGAGAGGGGGTTTGATGAGGTTTATCCTCGGCGTCGCCATGTTCAGACGTCGGATCCGTACTTTGTTCGCCGCTTGCAGCTTCATCATGCTCTGCCGCCGGGGCAATGTGGTCGTCGTTTCCTCTAGAGTCGACTAGAGTGTTATTTTCTCTTGCGCTGTTATCGCTGTTTTTGCTATGGCGGGACTTAGAGCGGCGCTGCTGATGTCGGCGCTTGGGTTGCTTCTTGGAGGGGCCATCCTCCGCTGTCTCTTCGCCATTGCCTTCTTTGGGTGTATCCACCATGTATATGTCATGTGATGAAATGGCTGTCCGGCGCCCTGTGGGCGCTAGTTCCTGTTCGTCTCCTACATCTTCGTCCATGCCGTCGATGTCTTCGGAGTCAAATTTGAGCATGTCGGTTAAGTCGTCGACAGTGGCTACTAAGTGGGTGGTGGGTGGGCAGCGAATTTATTCGTCGTTCGCATCCCATTCTAGCCGGACATAGTTCGGCCAAGGTTCTCCTGACAAGGAAAGAGACCTTAATGAACTAGATATCCGCGGAGGTGAACTCCATGATCGGCGCCCAGTCGGATTCGATAGGCACGGATGCAGGCGGCTCGGAGTCTATGGCCGGAGACGAATCCAGTGGTTCGGCGACACGGCTCTCGTAAGGGGTGAAGTTAGTATCCGGCTCCATCGCCATTAAGAGTGCGGCCTCCCTGGCGGGGTCTATCCCTCCGTCCTTGTATGGAGCAATTTGCTCTGGATTGAAGGCCGGAGTAGTTGCAGATGTGATCTCCCAAACACTATCCAATGGCAGAGTTACGTCATGCTCGTCGTGACTGTGCGGCGCACCTAACACAGGCTCGAATCCGTCGAAGATCAAGTCTCCGCGGATGTCGGCAGTGTAGTTTAAGTTTCCGAATCTGACCTGATGGCTAGGGGCATAGCTCTCGATCTGCTCCAGATGGCCAAGTGAATTGGCCCGCAGTGCAAAGCCGCCGAATACGAAGATCTGTCCGGGGAGAAAAACCTCACCCTGGACCGCATCGTTACCGATGATCGAAGGAGCCATCAAGCCTTATGGTGACGACACAGTGGAACTCTCAATGAAAGCACCAATGTCGGTGTCAAAACCGGCGGATCTCGGGTAGGGGGTCCCGAACTATGCGTCTAAGGCGGATGGTAACAGGAGGCAGGGGACACGATGTTTACCCAGGTTCGGGCCCTCTTGATGGAGGTAATACCCTACGTCCTGCTTGATTGTTCTTGATGATATGAGTATTACAAGAGTTGATCTACCACGAGATTGTAGAGGCTAAACCCTAAAAGCTAGCCTATGGTATGATTGTCTCCTGTCCTACGGACTAAACCCTCAGGTTTATATAGACACCGGAGGGGGCTAGGGCTACACAGAGTCGGTTACAAGGGAGGAGATCTACATATCCGTATTGCCTAGCTTGCCTTCCAAGCCAAGGAGAGTCCCATCCGGACATGGGACGAAGTCTTCAATCTTGTATCTTCATAGTCCAACAGTCCGACCAAAGGATATAGTCCGGCTGTCCGGAGACCCCCTAATCCAGGACTCCCTCAAGCCCCTATAGCATAATCACTAGCATCACACATGATTTCAAATGGTAAATTCCAATCAGGAGGCTGAACAATAGGTGCAGAAATCAAAGCTTTCTTAAGTATATCAAATGCCTCTACACAGTCATCATCAAAAACAAAAGGAACATCTTTTTGTAAGAGATTAGTCAGAGGTCTAGAAATTTTAGAGAAGTCCTTAATAAACATCCTATAAAAACCGGCATGACCAAGGAAACTTCTTATACCTTTAATGTCCTTAGGACACGGCATCTTTTCAATAGCATCAACTTTAGCTTTATCAACTTCAATACCTCTTTCAGAAATTTTATGCCCCAAGACAATACCTTCATTAACTATAAAGTGGCACTTCTCCCAATTCAAGACAAGATTAGTTTCTTCACATCTCTGCAAAACTCGATCAAGGTTGCTTAAGCAATCATCAAAAGAGGTTCCGTAAACAGAGAAATCATCCATGAAAACCTAAAAAATCTTTTTACAAAAGTCAGAGAATATAGCAGTCATACATCTTTGAAAGGTAGCAGGTGCATTGCATAAACCAAAAGGCATACGTCTATAAGCAAAGGTACCGAAAGGGAAAGTGAAAGTTGTCTTTTCTTGATCCTCTTTTTTCACAGGTATTTGAGAGAAACCAGAATAACCATCTAGAAAGCAAAAATGCGTGTGTTTGAATAATATTTCTAGCATTTGATCAATAAAAGGTAAAGGGTAATGATCCTTTTTAGTAGCTTTATTTAATTTGCGGAAATCAATTACCATTCTATAACCTGTAACAATTCTTTGTGGAATCAATTCATCTTTATCATTAGGAACGACAGTAATACCTCCCTTCTTAGGGACACAATGGACAGGAATTACCCACTGACTATCAGCAACGGGATAAATTATACCTGCCTCCAGAAGCTTTAGTATTTCTTTTCTTACCACTTCTATCATCTTAGGATTTAACCATCGTTGGTGAACAACAACCCGTTTCGCGTCTTTCTCCAGTTTTATTTTGTGCTGGCAGAGAGTGGGACTAATGCCCATAAGATCATCAAGAGTATAACTAATAGCCGCACGGTTCTTCTTCAGAGTTTTCAATAATTTCTTTTCTTCATGCTCTGAAAGGTTAGCACTAATAATAACTGTATATATCTCTTTCTCATCAAGATAAGCATATTTAAGAGTATTGGGCAATGGTTTAAGCTCAAACACGGGATTGCCCTTAGGTGGAGGAGGATCCCCTAGGATTTCAACAGGCAAGTTGTGTTTCAAAATAGGTCCCTATTTAAAGAATTCATTCATAAACATATCATTTTCATGGTCTAGCAAATATTGTTCTAAAGTATCATTAGGAGGCACGGCAATAGAAGCAAGGCCAATAATTTCATCTTTACTAGGAAATTCTTTATCATGGGGTTGTCTATGAAACTTAGGAAAATTAAACTCATGATACATATCCCCTAAACCAACAGAAACAATATCCTTATTGCAGTCTATCTTAGCATTAACAGTATTCAAGAAGGGTCTACCAAATATAATGGGACAAAAGTCATCTTGTGGGGAACCAAGAACAATAAAATCAGGAGGATATTTAACTTTCCCACACAAGACTTCAACATCTCTAACAATCCCAACTGGGGAAATAGTGTCTCTATTGGCAAGTTTAATAGTAACATCAATTTCTTCTAACTCAGCAGGTGCAATATCATGCATAATTTCTTTGTATAAGGAATGAGGTATTGCACTTGCACTAGCACCCATATCACATAAGCCATGATAGCAATGATCTCCTATTTTAACAGAAATAACAGGGATGCCTACAACTGGTCTATGTTTATTTTTAGTATCAGGTCTAGCAATTCTAGTAGCTTCATTACAGAAGTAAATAACATGCCCATCATTATTATCAGCCAAGAGATCTTTAACCATAGCAACACTAGGTTCAACTTTAATTTGCTCAAAGGGATTAGGTGTTCTAGTATTACTCTTACGAACCACAGTTGAAGCTTTAGCATGATCCTTTATTCTAACAGGAAAAGGTGGTTTCTCAATATAAGCAGTGGGAACAACAGGATCATTATAAGTGATAGTCTTTTCTTCAACTTTAATAGGTTCAACTACTTTTACTTCAATGGGAGGATTATGCTTAAACCACTTCTCCTTAGGGAGATCAACATGAGTAGCAAAGGATTCACAGAAAGAAGCTACTATCTCAGAGTCAAGTCCATATTTAGTGCTAAATTCATGGAAAACATTGGTATCCATAAAAGATTTAACACAATCAAACTTAGGTGTTATACCTGACTCCTTACCTTCATCAAGATCCCAATCTTCAGAGTTGCGTTTAATTCTTTCCAATATATCCCATTTGAATTCAATAGTCTTCATCATAAAAGAGCCAGTACAAGAAGTATCGAGCATGGAGCGATTATCGAGAGAAAGCCGAGCATAAAAATTTTGAAAAATAATTTCTCTTGGGAGCTCATGATTGGGGCATGAATATAACATTGACATAAGCCTCCCCCAATCTTGAGCGATGCTTTCTCCTTTGTGAGGCCAAAAATTATATATATAATTACGATCACGATGAACAAGATGCATAGGATAAAACTTCTGATGAAATTCCAATTTCAATCGGTTGTAGTTCCATGATCCCATATCATCACATAGCCTAAACCATGCCAATTCCTCTCCCTTCAAAGATAAAGGGAAGAGCTTCTTTTTGATAACATCCTCAGGCATACCTGCAAGCTTAAATAATCCACAGACTTCATCCACATAGATTAGGTGCAAATCGGGATGCAATGTTCCATCTCCTGTAAAAGGATTAGCTAGCAGTTTCTCTATCATACCTGAAGCAATTTCAAAGTAAACATTTTTAGTAGGTTCAGTAGGTTGAGGAGCAACTCTTTGCTCTACTGGTTGGGGTGAAGATACCCCGAACAAGCCCCTCAAAGGATTATGTTCCATAATAACAAGTGACAGTAAATTTCAGCACACTATATAAATTTTTCCTTACCAAATTCCACCTACCAAAGGCGCTTCACTCCCCGGCAACGGCGCCAGAAAAGAGTATTGATGACCCACAAGTGTAGGGGATGTATCGTAGCCTTTTCGATTAGTAAGAGTGTCGAACCCAATGAGGAGCAGAAGGAAATGATAAGCGGTTTTCAGCAAGGTATTCTCTGCAAGCACTAAAATTATCGGTAACAGATAGTTTCGTGATAAGGTAATTTGTAATGAGTAACAAGTAATGCAAGTAAATAAGGTGCAGCAAGATGGCCCAATCCTTTTTGTAGTAAAGGACAAGCCTGGACAAACTCTTATATAAAGTAAAGTGCTCCCGAGGACACATGGGAATTATCGTCAAGCTAGTTTTCATCACGCTCATATGATTCACATTCGGTACTTTGATAATTTGATATGTGGGTGGACCGGTGCTTGGGTATTGTCCCTCCTTGGACAAGCATCCCACTTATGATTAACCCCTATTGCAAGCATCCGCAACTACAACAGAAGTATTAAGGTAAACCTAACCATAGCATGAAACATATGGATCCAAATCAGCCCCTTACGAAGCAACTCATAAACTAGGGTTTAAGCTTCTGTCACTCTAGCAACCCATCATCTACTTATTACTTACCAATGCCTTCCCCTACGCCCAAACAACTGTGAAGTGTCATGTAGTCGACGTTCACATGACACCACTAGAGGAGAGATAACATACATGTCATCAAAAAATCGAACGAATACCAAATTCACATGACTACTTATAGCAAGACTTCTCCCATGTCCTCAGGAACAAACATAACTACGCACAAATCATATTCATGTTCATAATTAGAGGGGTATTAATAGGCATAATGGATCTGAACATATGATCTTCCACCAAGTAAACCAACTAGCATCAACTACAAGGAGTAATCAACACTACTAGCAACCCACAGGTACCAATCCGAAGCTTTGAGGCAAAGATTGGATACAAGAGATGAACTAGGGTTTGAGATGAGATGGTTCTGGTGAAGATGTTGATGGAGATTGACCCCCTCCCGATGAGAGGATCGATGGTGATGACGATGGTGATGATTTCCCCCTCCCGAAGGGAAGTTTCCCCGTAGAACTGCTCCGCCGGAGCCCTAGATTGGTTCCGCCTCATGGCGGCGGAGTTTCTTCCTGAAAGCTTGCTTATGATTTTTTTTCTCAATGAAAGGCTCCATATAGTCAAAGATGGGCATCAGAGGGCTGCCAGGGGGCCCACGAGGCAGGGGGCGCACTCAGGGGGGTAGGGCGCGCCCCCTACCCTCGTGGACAGTGGGTGGCCACCCTCTGGTACTTCTTTCGCCCATTATTTTTTATATATTCTAAAATGTGCTCCCGTGAAGTTTCACGACTTTTGGAGATGTGCAGAATAGGTCTCTAGTATTTGCTCCTTTTCCAGTCCAGAATTCTAGTTGCCGGCATTCCCCCTCTTCATGTAAACCTTGTAAAATAAGAGAGAATAGGCATAAGTATTGTGGCATAATGTGCAATAACATCCCATAATGTAATAAATATCGATATAAAAGCATGATGCAAAATGGACGTATCACGTAGTACTTAATTTCGATAACTAATAGATTTTTTCAATAAGTATGTGGGTTCTCTATGACTAATGTTGAGTCCACGGATTATACGCACTATCACCCTTCCACCATTGATGGCATCTCTTGTGCTGCGCAACTTTCACCGGTACCATAAACCCACCGTATACCTTGCTCAAAATAGCCACCATACCTACCTATTATGGCATTTCCATAGCCATTCCGAGATATATTGCCATGCAACTTTCCACCATTCCGTTTATTATGACACGCTTCATCATTGTCACATTGCTTTGCATGATCATGTAGTTGAGATCGTATTTGTGGCAAAGCCACCCTTCATAATTCTTTCATACATGTCACTCTTGATTCATTGCACATCTTGGTACACCGCCGGAGGCATTCACATAGAGTCATATTTTGTTCTAAGTATCAAGTTGCAATTCTTGAGTTGTAAGTAAATAAAAGTGTGATGATCTTCATTATTATAGCATTGTCCCATGTGAGGAAAGGATGATGGAGACCATGATTCCCCCACAAGTCTGGATGAGACTCCGGACGAAAAAAAGAGGCCAAAAAATGAGAGAAGGCCCAAATAATAATAATAATAATAATAATAATAATAATAATAATAATAATAATGAGACAAAAGAGAGAAGGGGCAATGCTACTATCCTTTTACCACACTTGTTCTTCAAAGTAGCACCATGATCTTCATGATAAGAGAGTCTACTATATTGTCACTTTCATATACTAGTGGGAATTTTTCATTATAGAACTTGGCTTGTATATTCCAATGATGGGGATTCCTCAAATTTCCCTAGGTCTTCGTGAGAAAGCAAGTTGGATGCACACCCACTTAGTTTCTTTTTTGAGCTTTCATACACTTATAGCTCTAGTGCATTCATTGCATGGCAATCCCTACTCACTTGCATTGATATCTATTAATGGGCATCTCCATAGCCCGTTGATATGCCTAGTTGATGTGAGACTATCTCCCTCTTTTATCTTCTCCACAACCACCTTCTACTCCACCTATAGTGTTATGTCCATGGCTCACGCTCATGTACTGCGTGAAAGTTGAAATGGTATGAGAACATCAAAAGTATGAAACAATTGCTTGGCTTGGCATCGGGGTTGTGCATGATTTGAATATTTTGTGTGGTGAAGATGGAGTATAGCCAAACTATATGATTTTGTAGGGATAAGCTTTCTTTGGCCATGTTATTTTGAGAAGCCATAATTATGTTGTTAGTATGCTTGAAGTATTATTGTTTTTATGTCAATACTAAACTTTTGTTTTGAATCATACGGATCTGAACATTCATGCCACAACAAAGAAAATTACATGGATAAATATGTTAGGTAGCATTCCACATCAAAAAAATCTATTTTTATCATTTACCTACTCGAGGACGAGCGGGAATTAAGCTTGGGGATGCTTGATACGTCTCCAACGTATCTATAATTTTTGATTGTTCCATGCTATTATATTATCTGTTTTGGATGTTTTATATGCATTAATGATAGAGGCAAAGGTGTCCCGTCTTTCGATGAGATGGTGGCTATCGTTTTGGGGTAAGTCGACTTTGACGATCCGACTACGAACGTGCAAGGACGTCGCGCCTTCGCAATCGCTAAACCAACTCTGAGAGGTTATTGACCGCACCGGAGCATGATCAACCTGACCACGAAGGTCTGTTTCCTGCAGGCAAACAAAGAACGAGCAAGAAACTGAGATTGCAATCTAGATATTGCGAATATAAGAGGAAAGCTTTATTGATCAAGGTGGGGTTCTATGACGCCTTTGTCTGGTCGTTGAACACAAACGAAGTGCACGAAGTTGCAGCTATGGCGAACTTTAATCTAAACAAAACCCAAAGTCTAAACGACGCCCTAAGGGCTGTATATATGGAGGAAGAGGGGGGAATTTCGTGGCCCTTGGAGGAGGGGTCCGAAACCAATCCTAACTCTTGTTTCCCCACACATACAAACTCTAAAAACAGCCTATACTTAAGTATTTCGAAAATACATGGGCCTAGCCCAATAATAAGGTGACGCAGCACCTAGAATAGCCTTTGGACGAAATTTATGAAGTGGCGTCTTGTATATTTCGTCCAAGGCTTCATGCACTCCTTATGGTGCCTTCAAAGTCCTGAAATCATCACTAGTAACTCCGTTCTGGATCCCCTTGCGCATGCCATCATCTCCATGCTTGGTCTTGCTCTAGTGTTCATCCCTCTTATCCATGCCAGGCCCTTCATTTGTAAGCAAAACAAATGTATCCAATTTAGGCAACATCATATTCTCATGAACATTAGAATCATTACCAAGAAACGAAAGTATCTGATAATTTAATTGGCGTGCGCGAGCTCTAGCAATTGGTCCACTATGTGTAGCAGCAAGGGCTGTGGGTGTAACAATGGTATTGATGTCCTCATCATCCTCCCCTTCTTGAAATGAAGTCGTCCTCGACGGAAGCTCATCTTCCTCACCCAAATAAGGCTTCAAATCTGCAATGTTAAAAGTGAGACTTACCCCAAAATCTGCAAGCAGCTCAAGTTTATATGCATTATCATTTATTTTCTCTAACACCTTAAAAGGACCATCAGCACATGGCATTAGCTTTGATTTGCGCAAATTAGGAATCTATCCTTACGCAAATGTAACCAAACAAGATCTCCAGGTGCAAACACAACATGTTTTCTACCCTTATCTCCAGAAAGTTTATATATGGCATTCATACGCTCAATGTTTTCCTTAGTTAACTCATGCATTTTTAAAATCAATTCAACACGTTCTTTAGCATCAAAATTAACCTTCTCCGAAGATGGAAGAGGCAACAAATCAATAGGTGCATGAGGTAGGAAACCATACACAATTTCAAAAGGGCACATCTTAGTAGTAGAATGCAATGAACGATTATAAGCAAATTCAATATGAGGCAAGCATTCTTCCCACATTTTCTTATTATTCTTCAAAACAGACCTAAGAATAGTAGACAATGTTCTATTGACTACTTCGGTTTGTCCATCAGTTTGGGGGTGACAAGTAGTACTAAAAAGCAGTTTAGTCCCCAACTTAGCCCATAAACATCTCCAAAAGTGGCTAAGAAATTTAGTATCACGATCTGAAACAATAGTATTTGGCACACCATGCAAGCGAATAATTTCACAAAAGAACAAATCAGCAACATTAACAGCATCATCGCTTTTATGACATGGTATGAAGTGTGCCATTTTCAAAAATCTATCCACGACAACAAATATGCTATCCCTCCCCTTCTTTGTTCGAGGTAAACCTAAAACAAAGTCCATAGATATATCCTCCCAAGGAACACTAGGTACAGGCAAAGGCATATATAAACCATGAGGATTGAGTCGTGACTTAGCTTTTTGACATGTAGTGCAGCGAGCAACAAAACGCTCAACATCCCATCTCATCTTTGGCCAAAAGAAATGTGTAGCAAGTATATCCCCCGTCTTCTTGACGCCAAAGTGTCCCATTAATCCTCCTCCATGCGCCTCCTGCAACAACTAAAGATGAACGGAGCTAGCTGGAATGCATAGCTTGTTAGCACGAAACACAAATCCATCGTTAAGAATGAACTTGTTCCAAGTTCTCCCTTCCTTACAATTCTGCAATACATCTTTAAATTCAGCATCATGCACATATTGATCTTTGATGGTCTCCAAACCAAATATTTTAAAGTAAAGTTGTGAAAGCATAGTATAATGACGAGACAATGCATCAGCAATAACATTTTCTTTACCCTTCTTGTGTTTAATGACATAAGGGAAAGTCTCAATGAATTCAACCCATTTAGCATGTCTACGGTCCAGTTTTGCTTGACTTTTAATGTGTTTCAAAGATTAATGATCAGAATGTATAACAAATTCCTTGGGCCATAAATAATGTTGCCATGTTTCTAAGGTTCGAACAAGAGCATATAATTCTTTATCATAAGTAGAATAGTTCAGACTAGGCCCACTCAATTTTTCAGAAAAGTATGCAACAAGTTTGCCATCTTGTAATAACACACCTCCTAATCCAATTCCACTAGCATCGCATTCAAGGTCAAAAGTCTTATTAAAATTAGGAAGTTGGAGTAAAGGAGCATGTGTCAACTTATCTTTCAATACCATGAAGGCTTCTTCCTGTGCGGTACCCCAAACAAAAGGCACATCCTTCTTTGTAAGCTCGTTGAGAGGTGCAGCAATGGTGCTGAAATCTCTCACAAAACGCCTATAGAAACCAGCGAGGCCAAGGAAACTCCTCACTTGTGTGACCGTTTTGAGATGCGACCAACTCTCAATAGCTTCAATCTTGGCTTTATCAACTTCAATTCCCTGTGGAGTAACAACATAGCCAAGAAAAGATACTCGGTCGGTGCAAAAGGTGCACTTCCCAAGGTTACCAAACAAACGTGCATCACGTAGAGCAATAAAAACAGCACGTAAATGTTCCTCCAAAGATTTGCTATAAATCAATATGTCATCAAAGTAAACTACCACAAATCGGCCAATGAAAGGACGTAAAACTTCATTCATTAATCTCATGAAAGTACTAGGTGCATTAGTTAAGCCAAAAGGCATGACTAACCACTCATATAATCCAAACTTAGTTTAAATGTTGTTTTCCATTCATCTCCCAATTTCATACGAATTTGATGGTATCCACTATGCAAATCAACTTTGGAGAATATTGTAGAGCCACTCAATTCATCAAGCATATCATCAAGCCTAGGAATAGGATGACGATAACGAATAGTAATATTATTAATGCCTCTACAATCAACGCACATACGCGACGTACCATCCTTTTTCGGCACTAAAATGATAGGAACAACACAAGGACTAAGGGATTCGCGTATATAACCTTTGTCGAGCAGCTCTTGTACTTAACACATGACCTCCTTCGTCTCCTCTGGATTGGTACGATATGGTGCACGGTTGGGTAATGATGCACCGGGAATTAAGTCAATTTGATGCTCAATCCCTCGAATAGGTGGTAATCACGGTGGCACGTCTTGTGGAAAGACGTCAGTGAACTCCTGCAAAATGTTAGTGACAGTAGGAGGCAAAGAGGAAGGCACGTCCAACATCAATATCAGATTTGGTGGCAAGTGAACATGCACTTTTCAATTAATTTCAGAAGCAACAGTAGATGGATTATTATTAGGCTTCATTTGTTGCTCTAATTCTTTTGCCACGATCTGATTTTCACTCTTATTTTGCTCTTGTTTTGCTTTATTAGCTCTATTAATATCATCTTTCAAAATGGAATCAAGAGTCATAGGAGGCAAAGTAATATTTTTGTCCTTATGAACAAGTGTATAATGATTGTTTCTACCATGGCGTACAGAATTTTTATCAAATTGCCATGGTCTACCAAGTAATAAGGAACATGCTTGCATAGGTACCACATCACAATCAACATAATCAGCATATGTAGAGATACTAAAATGCACACGAACAGTACGTGTTACCTTAACCTTGTCGTTGTTGTTGAATCATTGGATGTAGTAAGGATTTGGATGTGGTCTTGTCGTGAGAGATGGATTCTACACCATCTCCATGCTAGCCAAGTTGTTGCAGCTCCCTCCATCTATGATGACACGAACAGAACGTTCCTTCACAACTCCCTTTGTATGGAACAAATTATGCCTCTGATTTTGCTCAGCTTGTGTAACATGCACACTCAAAACACGTTGAGCAACTAAACATTCATACCTGTCAGCATCTTCAGTAGTCATGTATTGTGTCTCATGATCAGAATCATCTCCACCGTGTTCTTCGTGTGTAATAAGAGCCAAAGTCTCCTCATCATAGTCACTAGCGGACTCATACCCACCATCCTCAGTAGCAATCATCACACGCTGAGATTTGCATTCTCTCGCAAAATGTCCTCTTCCCTTACAACGACGACAAATAATATCACTTGTGTGCCATGTTGATGCCATGGAAGAAGAAGAGCTCTGCACAGGCCCGACAGGTGTGCTCTTGGCAGATAGTGGTGGTTGTGCCTGCTTTCTTGTATCACGGCTGGAGGTGGGACCTGATGGAGGTGCTGGTGTAGTGGAAGTAGAGGATGCACGTGGTGTCCATGATGAAGATCGACCTGCAGAAAAGTTAGTTCGCGCCAAGGCATGTCGATCCTGCACTTCCTGTTCAGCTTTACAAGCAAGATGGAATAAACGAGTGATATTATTATACTCCTTATACTCTAGAATGGTCTGAATCTCTCTATTTAATCCACCCATAAAACGTGCAAGCATAGCTTCATTCTCCTCAACAATACCACATCTAATCATGCCACTTTGTAATTCCTAGTAATATTCTTCTATAGAATTTTTTTCCTTGTCTTAAATGTTGTAATTTTTGAAGCAATTCACGTTGATAATATGGTGGAACCCAACGAGTACGCATAGCAGTTTTCAAGGCAGCCCAAGTAGCTGGAATAGGATATAATCTACAATGTTCAGACCACCAAACACATGCAAAACTAGTGAAAGCACAAACAGCAGCAGGAACACGTCTCTCCTCGGGATATTGTAAACATGTAAAATGTTGTTCAGTTTCTAACTCCCAAGTAAGATATATATCAAGAACATATCTACCCTCAAATGGTGGAATATTAAATTTTAGTTTAGGGAGATGGTCATGATCTCGTACCTGAGGGGGAGCCCTACCATTGCCATTATTTGCATGTGGACGGCCTGGTGGTTGTGGTGCTGGTGGTTGCACGTAGTTCTGATTTTGATCAACCTCATCCTCGTAATCTCCTGCATAATCATCCTCCTCCGCATCAGCAGCAGGAGACACAGAAGTATCAACAGCAGCACCAATAGTTTGGCCAGGCACAAGAGGGACATGGCTCGCTCGGTGGAGGGCTGTTTCGCGATGTGGAGGTAGTCGTTGTTGTTGTTGTTGTTGTTGTTGTAGAGGTGCGTTAGGAGCAGCCGGTGGTGGTGGTGGAAGACGTGCGATAAATTCATTAAACTTGTTATCGAGCTTTGTTTCGAAAATCTTCTCCATGCCATATATCTTCTCCATGGCCTCTTCAAATCTGTTTAGCACATCTTGCACCTGTCCACTCATCATTTGCTGAAATTTATCATGCAACTCCTTATTCATCATGTTCTCCCAGTCAGTCTCGTCGTCTTGTGAGGCTGCCATGGTTAGCAACAATAGAAACACACAAGAATATGATCCTACAAACTACTAATAAGAGGTGGTGGTGGGTGTCACAAATCCGTCAAGCAAATCTCAAATTCTTACCAGTTCTTACCCAGCAGCAGGCGGTGATCGGCAACCGTCTTAGTCAAAACTCTCAAAGCTTGGATAGAGCGATTACCAGGGAGAGTCCAACGCACGACGTACATGTATGTGGAGCTGGGAAGGCTTATAATATGGTAGCAAAAAGGGTCAGCAATAATCAATTCAGAGATGCAAAGTTGAATAAACGCTCAACGACGGTACTGTGCTGGTCCTAGGCTAGACCGTGCTAGAGACGCGAGTCTAGAACACTAACAAAATCACGACGCTACACGTAAACAAGGGAGGAGCACGCTCTGAATTTTTTTATTTTTTACTTTTTTGCACTTTTTCCTCGTTTTTTTGCTCCGCAACAAATTGTTTTCGAAAAAGTCTACAAATGGTCTACAAACTGCCTAGCCAGAATTTCCCAGACTTCATTTTTTTAGTTTGGAACTATTTTTCTACTGCGGGTAGCATGAAAGTTGGGGAGTCCAACTTGGTCACGACTCGAAGTATCGCGCGATCTAGAAACCAAAAACAAAGCAACAAATACTAGACTCGGACTAGGACTGGTGGCGGAGATGAATCTGGTGAAAACTCAAACTGGTGGCGGATATATGTAGGGCGCTAGAACATGGACTGGTGGCGAATCTGTGATGGAGGTGGACTTGGATTATCGTGAAGGCGGTGGATATGTGGTATATGGCAGCGGTGATGACGATGGTGATATATGGCAGCGGTGATGACGATGGTGGTATATGGCAACGGTGACAATGATGGTGGTATATGGCAGCGGTGACGATGATGATGCAGTGGCGGAGTGACAACTTGTGAACAGAACTCGAAACTCTAAAGGACTAGACACTAAGACCAGCAACTAGACACGACGATGCAACCACAAATTCAACAATGCAAAACCCTAAAAATATTATGCAAAGGCTCAGATTGGTTCGGATATGATGAACTAACCCTAATTTTTTTGGCTTTTTCATGGACTGTAGGTATGAAGAACAGACTCAATCTAAACTATGAAAAATTGTAAAATCTCACCGAGCAACCTGGAAATATGATACCACTTGATAGAGCCAAAGGTGTTCTGCCTTTCAATGAGATGGTGGCTATCGTTTTGGAGGAAGTCGACTTTGACGATCTGACTACGAACGTGCGAGGACGTCACGCCTTAGCAATCGCTAAACCAACTCCGAGAGGTTATTGACCACGCCAGAGCACGATCAACCTGACCACGAAGGTCTGTTTCCTGCAGGCAAACAAAGAACGAGCAAGAAATTGAGATTGCAATCTGGATATTGCGAATATAAGAGGAAAGCTTTATTGATCAAGGTGGGGTTCTGTGACGCCTTTGTCTGGTCGTTGAACTCAAACGAAGTACACGAAGTTCCAGCTATGGCGAACTTTAATCTAAACAAAACCCAAAGTCTAAACGATGCCTTAAGGGCTGTATATATGGAGGAAGAGGGGGGAATTTCGTGGCCCTTGGAGGAGGGGTCCGAAACCAACCCTAACTCTTGTTTCCCCACACATACGGACTCTAAAAACAGCCTGTACTTAAGTATTTCGAAAATACATGGGCCTGGCCCAATAATAAGGTGACGCAGCACCTAGAATAGCCTATGGACGAAATTTATGAAGTGGCATCTTGTATATTTCGTCCAAGGCTTCATGCACTCCTTATGGTGCCTTCAAAGTCCTGAAATCATCACTTGTAACTCTATTCTGGATCCCCTTGCACATGCCATCATCTCCATGCTTGGTCTTGCTCCAGTGTTCATCCCTCTTATCCATGCCAGGCCCTTCATTTGTAAGCAAAACAAATGTATCCAATTTAGGCAGCATCATATTCTCTTGAACATTAGGATCATTACCAAGAAACGAAAGTACCTGATAATTTAATTGGCATGTGCAAGCTCTAGTAATTGGTCCAGTATGTATAGCAGCAGGGGTTGTGGGTGTAACAATGGTATTGATGTCCTCATCAATTAATATGCTATTTTATATGATTTTTGGACCTAACCTATTAACCTAGATCCCAGTGCCAGTTTCTGTTTTTTCCCTTGTTTTAGAGTTTCATAGAAAAGGAATACCAAACGGAGTCCAAACGGAATGAAACTTTCGCGATGATTCTTCTTGGACCAGAAGACATCGAGAGGACTTGGAGTGCATGTCAGGAAAGCCATGAGGCGGCCACAAGGACGGAGTGCGCGCTCCCACCCTTGTGGTCCCCTCGTGACTCCACTGACCTATTTCTTCCGCCTATATATTCTCAAATATTCCAAAACCTATGAGGAGAGCCACGAAAACACTTTTCCCCCGCCGCAACCTTCTATACCCGTGAGATCCCATCTAGGGGCCTTTTTCGGTGTCCTGCTGGAGGGGGGTTTGATCATGGAGGGCTTCTACATCAACACTATTGCCTCTCCGATGAAGCGTGAGTAGTTTACCACAGACCTACAGGTCCATAGCTAGTAGCTAGATGGCTTCTTCTCTCTCTTTGATTCTCAATACCATGTTCTCCTCGATGTTCTTGGAGATCTATCCGATGTAATCTTGTTTTGCGGTGTGTTTGTCGAGATCTGATGAATTGTGGATTTATGATCAGCTTGTCTATGAATATTATATGAATCTTATCTGAATTCTTATATGCTTGATTTGATATCTTTGCAATTATCTTTGAACTATCGGTCTAGTTTGGCCAACTAGATTGGTTTTTCTTGCAATGGGAGAAGTGCTTAGCTTTGGGTTCAATCTTGCGGTGTCCTTTCCCAGTGACAGTAGGGGCAGCAAGGCACATATTGTATTGTTGCCATCGAGGATAACAAGATGGGGTTTTCATCATATTGCTTGAGTTTATCCCGCTACATCATGTCATCTTGCTTAAAGCGTTACTCTGTTCTTATGAATTTAATACTCTAGATGCAGGCATGAGTCGGTCGATGTGTGGAGTAATAGTGTTAGATGCAGGCAGGAGTCGGTCTACTTGATACGGACGTGATGCCTATATTCATGATCATTGCCTTAGATATCGTCATAACTTTGCGCTTTTCTATCAATTGCTCGGCAGTAATTTGTTTACCCATCATAATATTTTCTATCTTGAGAGAAGCCTCTAGTGAAACCTGTTGGGGAACGTAGCGTGCAATTTCAAAAAAAAAATCCTATGATCATGCAAGATATATCTAGGATATGCATAGCAACGAGAGGGGGAGAGTGTGTCCACGTACCCTCGTAGATCGAAAGCAGAAGCGTTAGGTTAACGCGGTTGATGTAGTCGAACGACTTCGCGATCCAACCGATCAAGTACTGAACGTACGACAGCTCCGAGTTAGCACACATTCAGCTCGATGACGTCCCTCGGACTCTTGATCCAGCAGAGGGTCGAGGGAGAGTTCCGTCAGCATGACGGCATGGTGATGGTGATGTGATCCGCGCAGGGCTTCACCTAAGTACTATGATGCTATGACCGGAGGAGTAAACTGTGGAGGGGGCACCACACACGGCTAAGAGAAAAATTGACATGCAATGGGTGCCCCTGCCCCCGTATATAAAGGAGAGGAGGAGGAGGCGGCCGGCCAGGAGGCGCGCGCCATGGGGGAAGGGGGTCCTACTAGGACTCCACTCCTAGTAGGATTCGCCCCCCCCCCCTTTCCTTTCTTACCAGAGGGGAAAAGGAAGGAGAGGGAGAGGGAGAGGGAAAGGGGCGCCGCGCCCTCCCCTAGTCCAATCCGGACTGCCATGGGGGGCATGAGGCCACCCCTTATGGCCCTCCTCTCTCTCCACTAAGGCCCATGTAGGCCCAATACTTCCCCGGGGGGTTCCGGTAACCCCTCGGTACTCCGGTAAAATACCCGAACCACTCGAAACCATTCCGATGTCTGAATACTACCTTCCAATATATGAATCTTTACCTCTCAACCATTTTGAGACTCCTCGTCATGTCCGTGATCTCATCCGGGACTCCGAACAAACTTCGGTCACCAAAACACATAACTCATAATACAAATCGTCATCGAACGTTAAGCGTGCGGACCCTACAGGTTCGAGAACAATGTAGACATGACCGAGACACATCTCCGGTCAATAACCAATAGTGGAACCTTAATGCTCATATTGGTTCCTACAAATTCTATGATGATCTTTATCGGTCAAACCGCAATAACAACATACGATATTCCCGTTGTCATCGGTATGTTACTTGCCTGAGATTTGATCGTCGGTATCACCATACCTAGTTCAATCTTGTTACCGGCAAGTCTCTTTACTCGTTCTGTAATGCATCATCCCACAACTAACTCATTAGTCACATTGCTTGCTAGGATTATAGTGATGTGCATTACCGAGAGGGCCCAGAGATACCTCTCTGATACTTGGAGTGACAAATCCTAATCTTGATGTATGCCAACCCAACAAACACCTTCGGAGACACCTGTAGATGCTACCTCTTGAGCACTGTGTTGGATTTCCTTGAAGAGGAAAGGATGATGCAGCAAAGTAGTGTAAGTATTTCCCTCAGTTTTTGAGAACCAAGGTATCAATCCAGTAGGAGGCTACGCGCGAGTCCCTCGTACCTGCACAAAACAAATAACTCCTCGCAACCAACGCGATAAGGGGTTGTCAATCCCTTCACGGTCCCTTACGAGAGTGAGATCTGATAGATATGATAAGATAATATTTTTGGTATTTTTGTGATAAAGATGCAAAGTAAAATAAAAGCAAAGGAAAAAAGCAAAGGAAATAACTAAGTATTGGAAGATTAATATGATGAAGATAGACCCGGGGGCCATAGGTTTCACTAGTGGCTTCTCTCAAGAACATAAGTATTTTACGATGGGTGAACAAATTACTGTTGAGCAATTGACAGAAGTGAGCATAGTTATGAGAATATCTAGGTATGATCATGTGTATAGGCATCATGTCCGAGACAAATAGACTGACTCCTGCCTGCATCTACTACTATTACTCCACTCATCGACCGCTATCCAGCATGCATCTAGAGTATTAAGTTCATGAAAACAGAGTAACGCCTTAAGCAAGATGACATGATGTAGAGGGATAAATTCATGCAATATGATAAAAACCCATCTTGTTATCCTCGATGGCAACAATACAATACGTGCCTTGCTGCCCCTACTGTCACTGGGAAAGGACACCACAAGATTGAACCCAAAGCTAAGCACTTCTCCCATTGCAAGAAAGATCAATCTAGTAGGCCAAACCAAACTGATAATTCGAAGAGACTTGCAAAGATAACCAATTATACATAAAAGAATTCAGAGAAGATTCAAATATTGTTCATAGATAATCTTGATCATAAACCCACAATTCATCGGTCTCAACAAACACACCGCAAAAAGAAGATTACATCGAATAGATCTCCACAAGAGAGGGGGAGAACATTGTATTGAGATCCAAAAAGAGAGAAGAAGCCATCTAGCTAATAACTATGGACCCGAAGGTCTGAGGTAAACTACTCACACTTCATCGAAGAGGCTATGGTGTTGATGTAGAAGCCCTCCATGATGGATGCCCCCTCTGGCGGAGCTCCGGAACAGGCCCCAAGATGGGATCTCGTGGATATAGAAGGTTGCGGTGGTAGAATTAGGTTTTTGGCTCCGTATCTGATCGCTTGGGGGTACGTAGGTATATATAGGAGGAAGGAGTACGTCGGTGGAGCAACAGGGGGCCCACGAGGGTGGAGGGCGCGCCTGGGGGGTAGGCGCGCCCCCTACCTCGTGGCTTCCTCCTTTATTTCTTGACATAGGGTCCAAGTCTGCTGGATCATGTTCGTTCCGAAAATCACGTTCCCGAAGGTTTCATTCCATTTGGACTCCGTTTGATATTCCTTTTCTGCGAAACTCTGAAATAGGCAAAAAAACAGCAATTCTGGGCTGGGCCTCCGGTTAATAGGTTAGTCCCAAAAATAATATAAAAGTGGATAATAAAGCCCAATAATGTCCAAAACAGTAGATAATATAGCATGGAGCAATCAAAAATTATAGATATGTTGGAGATGTATCAAGCATCCCCAAGCTTAATTCCTGCTCGTCCTCGAGTAGGTAAATGATAAAAAAGATAATTTTGATGCGGAGTGCTACTTGGCATAATTTTAATGTAATTCTTCTTAATTGTGGTATGAATATTCAGATCCGAAAGATTCAAGATAAAAGTTCATATTGACATAAAAATAATAATACTTCAAGCATACTAACTAAGCAATTATGTCTTCTCAAAATAACATGGCCAAAGAAAGTTCATCCCTACAAAATCATATAGTTTAGTCATGCTCCATTTTCGTCACACAAGTATGCTCTCATCATGCACAACCCGATGACAAGCCAAGCAATTGTTTCATACTTTAGTAATCTCAAACCTATAAACTTTCACGCAATATATGAGCGCGAGCCATGGACATAACACTATGGGTGGAATAGAATGATGGGGGTTATGTGGACAAGACAAAAAAGGAGAAAGTCTCACATCAACGAGGCTAATCAATGGGCTATGGAGATGCCCATCGATTGATGTTAATGCAAGGAGTAGGGATTGCCATGCAACGGATGCACTAGAGCTATAAATGTATGAAAGCTCAACAAAAGAAACTAAGTGGGTGTGCATCCAACTTGCTTGCTCACGAAGACCTAGGGCACTTGAGGAGGCCCATTGTTGGAATATACAAGCCAAGTTCTATAATGAAAAATTCCCACTAGTATATGAAAGTGACAAAACAAAAGACTCTCTATCATGAAGATTATGGTGCTACTTTGAAGCACAAGTGTGGAAAAGGATAGTAGCATTGTCCCTTCTCTCTTTTTCTCTCTTCTCCTTTTTTGGGCCTTCTCTTCTTCTTTTTATGGACTTTCTCTCCTTTTTTTAGTTCCTCACTTGGGACAATGCTCTAGAAAATGATGATCATCACACTTCTATTTATTTACAACTCAATGATTACAACTCGATGCTAGAACAAAAGATGACTCTATATGAATGCCTCCGGCAGTGTACCGGGATATGCAATGAACCAAGAGTGACATGTATGAAAGAATTATGAACGGTGGCTTTGCCACAAATAATATGTCCACTACATGATCATGCTAAGCAATATGACAATGATGAATGTGTCATGATAAACGGAATGGTGGAAAGTTGCATGGCAATATATCTCGGAATGGCTATGGAAATGCCATAATAGGTAGGTATGGTGGCTGTTTTGAGGAAGATATAAGGAGGTTTATGTGTGAAAGAGCGTATCATATCACGGGGTTTGGATGCACCGGCGAAGTTTGCACCAACTCTCAATGTGAGACAGGGCAATGCACGGTACCGAAGAGGCTAGCAATGATGGAAGGGTGAGAGTGCGTATAATCCATGGACTCAACATTAGTCATAAAGAACTCACATACTTATTGCAAAAATCTACAAGTCATCAAAAACCAAGCACTACGCGCATGCTCCTAGGGGGATAGATTGGTAGGAAAAGACCATCGCTCGTCCCCGACCACCACTCATAAGGAGGACAATCAAAGAACACCTCATGTTTCAAATTTGTTACATAACGTTTACCATACGTGCATGCTACGGGACTTGCAAACTTCAACACAAGCATTTCTAAAATTCACAACTACTCAACTATCATGACTTTGATATTATTACCTCCATATCTCAAAACAATCATCAAGCATCAAACTTCTCTTAGTATTCAAAACACTCATAAGAAATTTCTGACTAATCTTGAATACCTAGCATATTAGGATTATTTAAGCAAATTTACCATGCTATTTAAGACTCTCAAAATAATCTAAGTGAAGCATGAGAGATCAATAGTTTCTATAAAACAAATCCACCATCGTGCTCTAAAAGATATAAGTGAAGTACTAGAGCAAAACTATATAACTCAAAAGATATAAGTGAAGCACATAGAGTATTCTAACAAATTCCAAATCATGTATGGCTCTCTCAAAAGGTGTGTACAGAAAGTATGATTGTGGTAAACTAAAAGGCAAAGACTCAAATCATATAAGACGCTCCAAGCAAAACACATATCATGTGGTGAATAAAAATATAGCTCCAAGTAAAGTTACCGATGGAAGTAGATGAAAGAGGGGATGCCTTCCGGGGAATCCCCAAGCTTTGGCTTTTAGGTGTCCTTAGATTATCTTGGGGGTGCCATGGGCATCCCCAAGCTTAGGCTCTTGCCATTCCTTGTTCCATAATCCATCAAATCTTTACCCAAAACTTGAAAACTTCACAACACAAAACTTATAGTAGAAAATCTCGTGAGCTCCGTTAGCGAAAGAAAATACCACCTCAAGGTACTGTAATGAACTCATTATTTATTTATATTGGTGTTAAACCTACTTTATTCCAACTTCTCTATGGTTTATAAACTATTTTACTAGCCATAGTTTCATCAAAATAAGCAAACAACACACGAAAAACAGAATCTGTCTAAAACAGAATAGTTAATCTGTAACTAGCGCAAGATCTGGAACCCCAAAAATTCTAAAATAAATTGCTGGACGTGTGGAATTTATCTATTAATCATCTTCAAAAAGAATTATCTAAATATTACTTTCCAAGTAAAAATGGCAGCAGTTCTCGTGAACGCTAAAGTTTCTATTTTTTACAGCGAGATAACAAGACTTTCCCCATGTCTTCCCAACGGTTCTACTTGGCACAAACACTAATTAAACACAAAAATCACAACCAAAACAGAGGCTAGGTAAATTATTTATTACTAAACAGGAGAAAAAAGCAAGGAATAAAAAAATTGGGTTGCCTCCCAACAAGCGCTATCATTTAACGCCCCTAGCTAGGCATAAAAAAGCAAGGATAGATCTAGGTATTGCCATCTTTGGTTTTAGGGAAAAAGAGAGAAAACTTGTTATATATGGAATTAATCTTTTTATTTTGACAAAGTACATGTCCATTAATGGTAGAAGAAAGATTAAGAATGTTGCGGAAATTGGCATCTAGGCTAGCTTTTATCTCTTTAATAGATTTGTTTTGGTAAGAAAGCAAAAGAGATGTGATTTCAGCTTTCTCGTTAATGGGGTGCCCAAATATAGTTTTCATCCTCTCATAGGTATCTATGGGGTCCCCTTCAAGAAAACCCTCCTCGAAAATAGAATCTAAAACTTGTTTGAACGAAGCGGGCATCCCAACATAAAAGCCTTTTAAGTAAACCTCAATTTGATATTGGGGTACATAGCTAGCCCGGATCCTTAACAGCCTATCCCAAGCATCTATCAAAGATTCATCAAGTAAACAACGAGAAAATCCAGAATCATCTTCATCAAAATTACTAAGGTTCTCATTGATAACTCCGGCAAGTTTTTCCATAGCATTCCGATTTATGTGTTTAGATAAGATAGCGGGATTGTCTAAAGCACTAGAACTTGGGAGAGAACCCCCAATTCTTTTTGGTTCCGACATGGTGAGGGAAAAGCGAGCGAAAAGAGGCAAATAGAGAAAGAGAGGGAGGATAGAGAGAGAGGGCGAATAAAACAGCAAGGGTGAAGTGGGGGAGAGCAAAACGAGAAGCAAATGGCAAATAATGTAATGCAGGAGATAAGGGTTGTGATGGGTACTTGGTATGTTGACTTTTGCGTAGACTCCCCGGCAACGGAGCCAGAAATGGCTCGTTGTCGGGAGTCAAATCTTGACTTGCACGAACCTCCTTGGCAACGGTGCCAGAAATCTTCTTGCTACCTCTTGAGCACTGTGTTGGATTTCCTTGAAGAGGAAAGGATGATGCAGCAAAGTAGCGTAAGTATTTCCCTCAGTTTTTGAGAACCAAGGTATCAATCCAGTAGGAGGCTATGCGCGAGTCCCTCGTACCTGCACAAAACAAATAACTCCTCGCAACCAACGCAATAAGGGGTTGTCAATCCCTTCACGGTCACTTACGAGAGTGAGATCTGATAGTTATGATAAGATAATATTTTTGGTATTTTTGTGATAAAGATGCAAAGTAAAATAAAAGCAAAGTAAAAAGCAAAGGAAATAACTAAGTATTGGAAGATTAATATGATGAAGATAGACCCGGGGGCCATAGGTTTCACTAGTGGCTTCTCTCAAGAGCATAAGTATTTTATGATGGGTGAACGAATTACTGTTGAGCAATTGACAGAATTGAGCATAGTTATGAGAATATCTAGGTATGATCATGTGTATAGGCATCACGTCTGAGACAAGTAGACCGACTCCTGCCTGCATCTACTACTATTACTCCACTCATCGACTGCAATCCAGCACACATCTAGAGTATTAAGTTCATGAAAACAGAGTAACGCCTTAAGCAAGATGACATGATGTAGAGGGATAAATTCATGCAATATGATAAAAACCCATCTTGTTATCCTCGATGGCAATAATACAATATGTGCCTTGCTGCCCCTACTGTCACTGGGAAAGGACACCGCAAGATTGAACCCAAAGCTAAGCACTTCTCCCATTGCAAGAAAGATCAATCTAGTAGGCCAAACCAAACTGATAATTCGATAATTCGAAGAGACTTGCAAAGATAACCAATCATACATAAAAGAATTCAGAGAAGATTCAAATATTGTTCATAGATAATCTTGATCATAAATCCACAATTCATCGGTCTCAACAAACACACCGCAAAAAGAAGATTACATCGAATAGATCTCCACAAGAGAGGGGGAGAACATTGTACTGAGATCCAAAAAGAGATAAGAAGCCATCTAGCTAATAACTATGGACCCGAAGGTCTAAGGTAAACTACTCACACTTCATTGGAGAGGCTATGGAGTTGATGTAGAAGCCCTCCGTGATGGATGCCCCCTCCGGTAGAGCTCCGGAACATGCCCCGAGATGGGATCTCATGGATACAGAAGGTTGCGGCGATGGAATTAGGTTTTTGGCTCCGTATCTGATCGTTTGGGGGTACGTAGGTATATATAGGAGGAAGGAGTACGTCAGTGGAGCAACAGAGGGCCCACGAGGGTGGAGGGCGCGCCTGGGGGGGTAGGTGCGCTCCCCTACCTCGTGGCTTCCTCCTTTATTTCTTGATGTAGGGTCCAAGTATCCTGGGTCATGTTCGTTCCGAAAATCACGTTCCCGAATGTTTCATTCCATTTGGACTCCGTTTGATATTCCTTTTCTGTGAAACTCTGAAATAGGCAAAAACTGTAATTCTGGGCTGGGCCTCCGGTTAATAGGTTAGTCCCAAAAATAATATAAAAGTGGATAATAAAGCCCAATAATGTCCAAAACAGTAGATAATATAGCATGGAGCAATCAAAAATTATAGATACGTTCGAGACGTATCAGTAGAGCATCTTTATAATCACCCATTTACGTTGTGACGTTTGATAGCACACAAGGTGTTCCTCCGGTATCCGGGAGTTGCATAATCTCATAGTCAGAGGAATATGTATAAGTCATGAAGAAAGCAATAGCAATAAAACTTAACGATCATTCTGCTAAGCTAACGGATGGGTCTTGTCCATCACATCATTCTAATGATGTGATCCCGTTCATCAAATGACAACGCATGTCTATGGTCAGGAAACTTAACCATCTTTGATTAACGAGCTAGTCAAGTAGAGGCATACTAAGGACACTCTATTTTGTCTATGTATTCACACATGTACTAAGTTTTCCGGTTAATACAATTCTAGCATGAATAATAAACATTTATCATGATATAAGGAGATATAAATAACAACTTTATTATTGCCTCTAGGGCATATTTCCTTCAGTCTCCCACTTGCACTAGAGTCAGTAATCTAGATTACATAGTAATGATTCTAACACCCATGGAGTCTTGGTGCTAATCATGTTTTACTCGTGGAAGAGGCTTAGTAAATGGGTCTGCTACATTTAGATCTACATGTATCTTGCAAATCTCTATGTCTCCCTCCTTGACCGTATTGTGGATGGAATTGAAGCGTCTCTTGATGTGTTTGGTCCTCTTGTGAAATCTGGATTCCTTCGCTAAGGCAATTGCTCCAGTATTGTCACAAAAGATTTTCATTGGACCCGATGCACTAGGTATTACACCTAGATCAGATATGAACTCCTTCATCCAGAATCCTTCATTTGCTGCTTCCGAAGCAGCTACATACTCCACTTCACACGTAGATCCTGCCATGACGCTCTACTTGGAACTGCCTTGCTATACATATCCGGTTTGCGACTTTGACTCATCCGGATCAGTGTCAAAGCTTGCATCGATGTAACCATTTTCGACAAGCTCTTTGTCACCTCCATAAACGAGAAACATATCCTTAGTCCTTTTCGGGCATTTTAGGATGTTCTTGACCGTTGTCCAGTGATCCACTCCTAGATTACTTTGGTACCTCCCTGCTAAACTTATAGCAAGGCAGACATCAGGTCTGGTACACAACATTGCATACATGATAGAACCTATGGCCGAGGAATAGGGAATGACTTTCATTTTCTCTCTATTTTCTAGAGTGGTCGGGCATTAAGTCTGACTCAACTTCACACCTTGTAGCACAGGCAAGAACCCTTTCTTTGACTGATCCATTTTGAACTTCTTCAAAACTTTATCAAGGTATGTGCTTTGTGAAAGTCCAATTAAGCGTCTTGATCTATCTCTATAGATCTTGATGCCTAATATATAAGCAGCTTCACCTAGGTCTTTCATTGAACAATTCTTATTCAAGTATCCTTTTATGCTATCCAGAAATTCTGTATTATTTCCAATCAACAATATGTCATCCACATATAATATTAGAAATGCTACACAGCTCCACTCACTTTCTTGTAAATACGGGCTTCTCCAAAAGTTGGTATAAAACCATATGCTTTGATCACACTATCAAAGCGTATATTCCAACTCCGAGAGGCTTGCACCAGTCCATAAATGGATCGCTGGAGCTTGCACACTTTGTTAGAACCTTTAGGATCGACAAAACCTTCTAATTGCATCATATACAACTCTTCTTTAATAAATCCATTAAGGAATGCAGTTTTGACATCCATTTGCCAAATTTCATGATCATAAAATGCGGCAATTGCTAACATGATTCGGACAGACTTAAGCATCATTACGGGTGAGAAGGTCTCATCGTAGTCAACTCCTTGAACTTGTCAAAAACCTTTGCAACAAGTCGAGCTTTATAGACAGTAACATTACCATCAGCGTTAGTCTTCTTCTTGAAGATCCATTTATTCTCTATGGCTTGACGATCATCGGGCAAGTCAACCAAAGTCCACACTTTCTTCTCATACATTGATCCCATCTTAGATTTCATGGCCTAGAGCCATTTCGCGGAATCTGGGCTCATCATCGCTTCCTCGTAGTTCGTAGGTTCGTCATGGTCTAGTAACATGACTTCCAGAACAGGATTACCGTACCACTCTGGTGCGGAACGTACTCTGGTTGACCTACCAGGTTCGGTAGTAACTTAACCTGAAGTTTCATGATCATCATCATTAACTTCCTCACTAATTGGTGTAGGCATCACTTGAACTGATTTTTGTGATGAACTACTTTCCAATTTGGGAGAAGGTACAATTACCTCATCAAGTTCTACTTTCCTCCCACTCACTTCTTTCGAGAGAGACTCCTTCTCTAGAAAGGATCCATTCTTAGCAATGAATATCTTGCCTTCGGACCTGTTATAGAAGGTGTACCCAACAGTTTTTTTGGGTATCCTAGTAAGACACATTTCTCCAATTTGGGTTCGAGCTTATCAGGTTGAAGCTTTTTCACATAAGCATCGCAGCCCCAAACTTTAAGAAACGACAGCTTAGGTTTCTTGCCAAACCATAGTTCATATGGTGTCGTCTCAACGGATTTAGATGGTGCCCTATTTAACGTGAATGCAGTCGTCTCTAAAGCATAACCCCAAAATAATAGTGGTAAACCGGTAAGAGACATCATAGATCGCACCATATCTAATAAAGTACGGTTACGACATTCGAACACACCATTATGTTGCGGTGTTCCAGGTGCGTGAGTTGTGAAACTATTCCACATTGTTTCAAATGAAGACCAAACTCATAACTCAAATATTCAACTCCATGATTTGATCGTAGAAATTTTAATTTCTTGTTACGATGATTTTCCACTTCACTCTGAAATTCTTTGAACTTTTCAAATGTTGTAGACTTATGTTTCATTAAGTAGATATACCCATATCTGCTCAAATCATTTGTGAAGGTCATAAAATAACGATACCCGCCGCGAGCCTCAACACTCATCGGACCGCATACATCAGTATGTATTATTCCCAACAAGTCAGTGGCTCGCTCCATTGTTCCGGAGAACAGAGTCTTAGTCATCTTGCCCATGAGGCATGGTTCGCAAGCATCAAGTGATTCATAATCAAGTGATTTCAAGAGTCCATAACCATGGAGTTTCTTCATGCGCTTTACACCAATATGACCAAAATGGTAGTGCCACAAATAAGTTGCACTATCATTATTAACTTTGCATCTTTTGGCTTCAATATTATGAATTTTTGTATCACTACGATCAAGATTCAACAAAAATAGAACACTCATCAAGGGTGCATGACCATAAAAGATATTACTCATATAAGTAGAACAACCATTATTCTCTGATTTAAATGAATAACCGTCTCGCATCAAACAAGATCTAGATATAATGTTCATGCTCAACGCTGGCACCAAATAACAATTATTCAGGTCTAAAACTAATCCCGAAGGTAGATGTAGATGTAGCGTGCCGACGGCGATTACATCGACCTTGGAACCATTTCCGACGCGCATCGTCACCTCGTCCTTAGCCAATCTTCGTTTAATCCATAGCCTGTGTTTCGAGTTGCAAATATGAGCAATAGAACCAGTATCAAATACCCAGGCGCTACTACGAGCATTAGTAAGGTACACATCAATAACATGTATATCAAATATACCTTTCACTTTGCCATCCTTCTTATCCGCCAAATACTTTGGGCAGTTCCGCTTCCAGTGAGCAGTCCATTTGAAGTAGAAGCACTCAGTTTCAGGCTTAAGTCCAGACTTGGGCTTCTTCCCGGGAGCAGCAACTTGCTTGCTATTCTTCTTGAAGTTCCCCTTCTTCCCTTTGCCCTTTTTCTTGAAACTAGTGGTCTTGTTAACCATCAACACTTGATGCTCCTTCTTGATTTCTACCTCCACAGCTTTAAGCATTGCGAAGAGCTCGGGAATTGTCTTTTCCATCCATTGCATGTTATAGTTCATCACAAAGCCTTTATAGCTTGGTGGCAGTGATTTAAGAACTCTGTCAATGACACTATCATCAGGAAGATTAACTCCCAGCTGAGTCAAGTGGTTATGGTACCCAGACATTCTGAGTGTGTGTTCACTGACAAAACTATTCTCCTCATTTTACAGCTATAGAACTTGTTGGATACTTCATATCTCTCAACTCGGGCATTTGCTTGAAATATTAACTTCAACTCCTGGAACATCTCATATGCTCCATGACGTTCAAAACGTCTTTGAAGTCCCGAAGCATGGCACACTGAACTATCTAGTCATCAGCTTTAGTCTGCCAGACGTTCATAACGTCCAGAATTGCTCCTGCAGTAGGTCTTGCACCTAGCAGTGATTCCAGGACGTAATTCTTCTATGCAGCAATGAGAATAATCCTCAAGTTACGGACCCAGTCCGTGTAGTTGCTACCATCATCTTTCAACTTAGCTTTCTCTAGGAACGCATTAAAATTTAAGGAAACGGTAGCATGGGCCATTGATCTACAACAACATAGATATGCAAAAACTAAGAGGACTATGTTCATGATAAATTAAAGTTCAATTAATCATATTACTTAAGAACTCCCACTTAGATAGACATCCCTCTAGTCATCTAAATGATCACGTGATCCATATCAACTAAACCATGTCTGATCATCACGTGAGATGGAGTAGTTTTCAATGGTGAACATCTCTATTTTGATCATATCTACTATAAGATTCAAATTTGACCTTTCGGCCTCAGTGTTCCGAGGCCATATCTGCATATGCTAGGCTCGTCAAGTTTAACCCGAGTATTCTGCACATGCAAAACTAGCTTTCACCCGTTGTATGTGAACGTAGAGCTTATCACACCTGATCATCATGTGGTGTCTCGGCACGACGAACTATAGCAATAGTGCATACTCAGGGAGAACACTTGTACCTTGAAATTTAGTGAGGGGTCATCTTATAATGCTACAGCCGTACTAAGCAAAATAAGATGCATAAAAGATAAACATCACATGCAATCAAAATATGTGACATGATATGGTCATCATCATCTTGTGCCTTTGATCTCCATCTCCAAAGCACCGTCATGACCTCCATCGTCACCAGCTTGACACCTTGGTCTCCATCGTAGCGTCGGTGTCGTCTCGCCAACTATTGCTTCTACGACTATCGCTATCGCATAGTGATAAAGTAAAGCAATTACATGGCGATTGCATTTCATACAATAAAGCGACAACTATAAGGCTCCTGCCAGTTGCCGATAACTTCTGCAAAACATGATCATCTCATACAATAACTTATATCACATCATGTCTTGAGCATATCACATCACAACATGCCCTGCAAAAACAAGTTAGATGTCCTCTACTTTGTTGTTACAAGTTTTACGTGGCTGCTATGGGCTTCTAGCAAGAACCATTCTTACCTATGCATCAAAAACACAATGATTTTTTTGTCAAGTGTGTTGTTTTAACCTAAGTTCGAGAAACAGACACCCGCCAACCACCTGTGTTCAAAAGCACGTCGGTAGAACCGGTCTCATGAACATGGTCATGTAATGTTGGTCCGGGCCGCTTCATCCAACAATACACCGAATCAAAATAAGACGTTGGTGGTAAGAAGTATGACTATTATCGCCCACAACTCTTTCTGTTCTATTCGTGCATATCATCTACTAATAGACCTAGCTCGGGTACCACTATTGGGGAACGTAGCATGCAATTTCAAAAAAAAATCCTACGATTACGTTAACGCGGTTGATGTAGTCGAGTGCCTTCGCGATCCAACCGATCAAGTACCAAACATACGGCACCTCCGAGTTCAGCACACGTTCAGCTCGATGACATCCCTCAAACTCTTGATCAAGCAGAGGGTCGAGGGAGAGTTCCATCAGCATGACGACGTGGTGACGGTGATGGTGATGTGATCCGCGCAGGGCTTCACCTAAGCACTACGACGCTATGACCGGAGGAGTAAGCTGTGGAGGGGGCACCACACATGGCTAAGAGAATAATTGATGTGCTATGGGGTGCCCCCTGCCCCCGTATATAAAGGACAGGAGGAGGAGGTTGCCGGCCAGGAGGCGCGCGCCATGGGGGAGTCCTACTAGGACTCCACTCCTAATATGATTCGCCCCCCCCTTTCCTTTCTTACCGGAGGGGAAAAGGAAGGAGAGGGAGAGGGAGAGGGAAAAGGGGGCGCCGCCCCCTCCCCTAGTCCAATTCGGACTACCATGGGGGGTGTGGCCACCCCTTGTGGCCCTCTTCTCTCTCCACTAAGGCCCATGTAGGCCCAATATTTCCCTGGGGGGTTCCGGTAACCCCTCGGTACTCCGGTAAAATACCCAAACCACTGGAAACCATTCTGATGTCCGAATACTACCTTCCAATATATAAATCTTCATCTCTCGACCATTTCGAGACTCCTCATCATGTCTGTGATCTCATCCGGGACTCCGAACAAACTTCGGTCACCAAAACACATAACTCATAATACAAATCGTCATCGAACGTTAAGCGTGCGAACCCTATGGGTTCGAGAACTATGTAGACATGACCGAGACACATCTCCGGTTAATAACCAACAACGGAATCTAGATGCTCATATTGGCTCCTACATATTCTACGAATATTTTTATCGGTCAAGCCGCAATAACAACATATGTTATTCCCTTTGTCATCGGTATGTTACTTGCCCGAGATTCGATCATCGGTATCACCATAACTAGTTCAATCTCGTTACCGTCAAGTCTCTTTACTCATTCCGTAATGCATCATCCTGAAACTAACTCATTAGTCACATTGCTTGCCAGGCTTATAGTGATGTGCATTACCGAGAGGGCCTAGAGATACCTCTCCGATACTCGGAGTGACAAATCGTTATCTTGTTGTATGCCAACCCAACAAACACCTTCAGAGACACCTATAGAGCATCTTTATAATCACCCAGTTACGTTGTGATGTTTGATAGCACACAAGGTGTTCCTCCGGTATTCGGGAGTTGCATAATCTCAGTCAGAGGAATATGTATAAGTCATGAAGAAAGCAATAGCAATAAAACTTAACGATGATTATGCTAAGCTAATGGATGGGTCTTGTCCATCACATCATTCTAATGATGTGATCCCATTCATCAAATGACAACACATGTCTATGGTCAGGAAACTTCACCATCTTTGATTAACGAGCTAGTCAAGTAGAGGCATACTAGGGACACTCTGTTTTGTCTATGTATTCACACATGTACTAAGTTTCCGGTTAATACAATTCTAGCATGAATAATAAACATTTATCATGATATTAGAAGATATAAATAACAACTTTATTATTGCCTCTAGGGCATATTTCCTTCAAAACCTATGGCCCACGGGTCTACTTTCCATCATATAAGTTTCCAATCTACAATCTGAGTTTCCTTTTTACTTTCTTTGCAATCTTTTACTTTTTGTTCCATACAAAAATACCAAAAACATTACTTTACCATTTATCCATATCTATCAGATCTCACTTTGCAAATAACCATGAAGGGATTGACAACCCCTTTATCGCGTTGGGTGCAAGTTGGTGTTTGTTTGTGCAGGTATTCGGTGACTTGCGCGTTGTTTCCTACTAGATTGATACCTTGGTTCTCAAAACTGAGGGAAATACTTACTATAGTTTGCTGCAATCACCCTTTCCTCTTCAAGGGAAAAATCAACACAAGCTCAAGAAGTAGCACTAGACCATGGCGAACCTACGAACTATGAACAAGCTATGATGAGCCCAGATTCCGATAGATGGCTTGAGGCCATGAAATCTGAGATAGGATCCATGTATGAGAACAAAGTGTAGACTTTGGTGGACTTGCCCGATGATCGGCCAGCCATTGAGAATAAATGGATCTTCAAGAAAATACAGACGCTGATGGTAATGTCACCATCTACAAAGCTCGACTTGTCACGAAAGGTTTTCGACAAGTTCAAGGGGTTGACTACGATGAGACCTTATCACCTGTAGCGATGCTTAAGTTAGTCCAAATCATGTTAGCAATTGCCGCATTTTATGAAATCTGGCAAATGGATGTCAAAACTTCATTCCTTAACAAATTTCTTGAAGAAGAGTTGTATATGGTGCAACCAGAAGGTTTTGTCGATCCTAAAGGTACTAACAAAGTGTGCAAGCTCCAGCGATCCATCTATGGACTGGTGCAAGCATCTAGGAGTTGGAATATATGCTTTGATGAGGTGATCAAAGCATATGGTTTTATACAAACTTACGGTGAAGCCTGTATTTACAAGAAAGTGAGTGAGAGCTATGTAAAATTTCTGGTATTATATGTGGATGACATATTACTGATCGGAAATGATATAGAATTTCTAGATAGCATAAAAGGATACTTGAATAAGAATTTTTCAACAAAAACTCGGTGAAGCTGCTTACATATTGGGCATCAAGATCTATAGAGATAGACCAAGACGTTTGATAAGGTTTTCAATGAGTACATACCTTGACAAGATTTTGAAGGAGTTCAAAATGGACTAGTCAAAGAAGGAGTTCTATCCTGTATTTTAAGGTGTGAAGTTGAGTAAGACTCAAAGTCCGACCACGGCAGAAGATAGAGAGAGAATGAAAGTCATTCCCTATGCCTCAGCCATAGGTTATATAAAGTATGCCATGTTGTGTACCAAACCTGTTGTGTACCTTGCCATGAGTTTGGCAAGGGGGTACAATAGTGATCCAGGAGTAGATCACTAGAAAACAGGCAAAATTATCCTTAGGGGACTAAGGAAATATTTCTTGATTATGGAGGTGATAAAGAGTTCGTCTGAATATGGCAGACCCGTTGACTAAACTCTCTCACAAGCAAAGCATGATCACACCTTAGTACTCTTTGGGTGTTAATCACATCACAATGTGAACTAGATTATTGACTCTAGTAAACTCTTTGGCTATTGGTCACATGGCGATGTGAACTATGGGTGTTAATCACATGACGATGTGAACTAGATTATTGACTCTAGTGCAAGTGGGAGACTGAAGGAAATATGCCCTAGAGGAAATAATAAAGTTGTTATTTTATATTTCCTTATTCATGATAAAGGTTTATTATTCATGCTAGAATTGTATTGATCGGAAACCTTGATACATGTGTGAATACATAAACAAACCCCGTGTCCCTGGTGAGCCTCTACTAGACTAGCTCGTTGATCAAAGATGGTTAAGGTTTCCTAACCATGGACATGATCTGTCATTTGATAACGGGATCACATCATTAGGGGAATGATGTGATGGACAAGACCCACCCGTTAGCTTAGCATAATGATCATTCAGTTTTATTGCTATTGCTTTCTTCATGTCAAATACATATTCCTTCGACTATGAGATTATGCAACTCCCGGATATCGGAGGAATGCCTTGTGTGCTATCAAACGTCACAATGTAACTGGGTGATTATAAAGATTACAGGTATCTCCGAAGGTGTTTGTTGAGTTGGCACAAATCGAGATTAGGATTTGTCACTCCGAGTATCGGAGAGGTATCTCTGGGCCCTCTCGGTAATACACATCATAAGCTTGCAATCAAACAACTAAGGAGTAAGTCACAAGGTGATGTATTACAAAACGAGTAAAGAGACTTGTCGGTAACGAGATTGAACTAGGTATGAAGATACCACGATCGAATCTCGGGCAAGTAACATACCGATGGACAAAGGGAATTACGTATGTTGTCATAATGGTTCGACCGATAAATATCTTCGTAGAATATGTAGGAACCAATATGGGCATCCAGGTACCGCTATTGGTTATTAACCGGAAAGGTGTCTCGGTCATGTCTACATAGTTCTCGAACTCGTAGGGTCCGCACGCTTAACGTTTGATGTCGATTTGGTACTACATGAGTTATGTGGTTTCATGACCAAATGTTGTTCGGAGTCCCGGATGAGATCACAGACATGATGAGGAGCTCCAGAATGGTCCGAAGGTAAATATTGATATATAGGACGATGCTATTTGGTCTCCGGAATGGTTTCGAAATGCACCAAAAAGTTATCAGAATACCAGAAGGGGTTCCGAAGGCACCGGGAGAGTATTGGGCCTTATTGGGCCATGTAGAGGGAACACACTAGCCCACATGGGTTGGTGCATCCCCTCTAAGGCAGCCACACCCAATTAGATGGAAGGGGAGGCACCATCTCCTCTTACCATATCCCGGAGAGGGGTGGAAGGAAAGAAGGGGACGCCTCCTCCCTTTCCTCCCACCTTGTGCCAATTTTTGGCAGGGGCACACCAAAGGGAGGAGCTCTAGGGCTTCCGCCACACCACTTGGGGCGCTCTAGGGGCTGCCTCCTCCCTCCCACACCTATATATATTTGGGGAGGGGTGTGTAACACCCCGGATGTAACTTTCCCAATTTGTACTCCAACTCTTGCCGTTTCGGCGTTAAGTTATTTTATTTTCTCGGGTTCGGGTTTTTGTCTCCGTGTGTTGTTATCGTTGTCATGCATCTCATATCATGTCATCATGTGCATTGCATTTGCATACGTGTTCATCTCATGCATTCGAGAATTTTCCCCGTTGTCCGTTTTGCATTCCGGCGCTTCGTTCTCCTCCGGTGGTCATTTCTAGCTTTCTTCGTGTGTGGGGACTAAACATTTCCGGATTGGACCGAGACTTGCCAAGCGGACTTGGTTTACTACCGGTAGACTGCCTGTCAAGTTTCGTATCATTTGGACTTCGTTTGATACTCCAACGGTTAACCGAGGGACCGAAAAGGCCTCGTGTGTGTTGCAGCCCAACACCCCTCCAATTTGGCCCAAAACCCATCTAAACCTTCTCCATCATCTAGAGCGTTCGATCATGATCGCGTGGCCGCAAACCGCACCTCATTTGGACTCTCCTAGCTCCCTCTACCTCTATTTAAAGTCCCCTCCCGAAATTTTCGGATCTCTCCACCCCTAACCCTAAAAATATCTCCTCCGCCGCCGCCGGACACGTCCGGACGGAGCGGACGTGTCCGCTCGCCGCCACCGACCAATCGCGCGGGGCCACGTGGCACCCCGGCGCCCAATCGCGCGGGGCCACGTGGCACCCCGGCGCCCGCCGCCGCCGCGGCC
>NC_057812.1:320851435-320860861 GCF_018294505.1 Triticum aestivum
CCGCACTCCGCCGCCCCGGTCGCGCCTCGCCGCCCGGCCGCCACCGCCATCACCGCCGCCGCCCGGCCGTCTCCCCCTCCTCCGACGTCATCCCCGCCACCGGTGAACAGTGCCCCGGCCATCCTCGAAGTCCGCGCCCGGCCAGATCTGAGATCTGTTTTTTTTTCGGGTTGACTTTTCTCAGAAAACCCTAATCCATGTGCCTATCTTCATCATGCTATAACTCCGCATTCGTGGCTCTGTTTTTGGCATATAGCATATCAAAATGTTCATCTCAGATAGTACATCATTTCATTCCATTGCATCATTTTCATTTGAGTTCATCTTGATGCCTGAAATGCTGTTAGAAGAGGACTACTTGAGATAATTGTCAGATCTGCTGCTCCATTTAGCTTTTTGTCATTTTTGCCATGATTAATGTGTGCATGCTATGCCCTGATGTTCTACATATGTTTTGTTAAGGATTTTGTCATATTTCCAGAGGTGCAACCCATGTATTTTTGTGATGTGTGTGGTGACTAGCACAAGCTTGCAAAGTGGTGCACTTGATAATTCTGTTTTCAGGGACTTAGCATTTCCACTAAGTCCTTGAGCTGTTTATCTCATGATGCCATATGTTCATGTTGTTTCCGAGTGATCCGTGCCTCTTTTGAGGATGATCAGTAAGTATGTTTTGTTAATCTTGTAGTGATCTATCCATCCATGTCTTTGTTTGCAATTATGGAGCACCCTAGCTTGAGTCAATCGAGCTCTACTTTTGCTACTTCGTGAATCTGGGCAGATTGGCAACTTGTTTGCAATTTTGCCGGTGTTGTTGTAGTTGATCCGTGCATGCTATGCTATTGTTCTTGCCATGTCTAGCTTGTATTTTGTGTGTTCTTAATGGGTGCATGCTTAGTTTGTCATGACTTGCACCGTAGTGAGTGCATCGAGATCGTAAACATGCCTACTTGAGTTATGTTTCAGCATGTGCCAGTTTTCACTAAGTCTGAAAACTGATTATGTTTTTGCTATGTTCACATGCTTGCAATTGTATTTTCTGATCCCTTTTGTCTCAAGGTCACTAAGGGACTTTTGTTAAGCTCTTTGAGTAGATCCATGCCATGCCTTACTTTGCCATGTTCAGGTCCTGTAGCATGTAGTTTTGTTGCTCCGAAGAGCGCTACCTGATCTGAAATTCCAGACAAGTGTTAATTTCACTAAGTCTGAGATCTGTTTGCCATATGCATTTTTGCCATGCTTGTTTGAACCTATTAATGGATGAATTGGCCGTAGCTCAGTGCTAGACTTTTGTTAAGCGTCATGAATGCATCCCTGCCATGTATTTTGTTGTCATGTTTGGGTGTTGTAGCATGTTCATCTCATTGCATTTAGATGGCTACTTGTTGTAAATCACAGACCGGTGTCATATTTGAATCGCTTGCCTTTTCCAAACCGTAACTCCGATTCCGGCGTTCTTTATATCGTTTTCAATCGATTTCTTCTCATCTTTCCAGTGGCACCCTCGGATTTCCAAGTTGAGGCCAGGTTCATGCATTCCTTGCCACATCTCGCATATGCATCCCGCATCGCATCCCGCATAGCATATCATCATTGCATCTTGTTGGTTGATTCTTGCACGTGGTTGATTGTGTCCTTGTTGCTTGTTTGTCTTGCTTGGGTAGAGCCGGGAGACGAGTTCGCTAATGAGGAGCCCGTTGAGTTTGCTTTCGAGGATCCAGTCAACTCTGACAACTGTGCAGGCAAGATGATCATACCCTTGAAATCACTACTATCTTTGTTATGCTAGATTGCTCGCTCTTTTGCTATGCCAATGCTACGATGCCTACCACTTGCTTTCAAGCCTCCCAAATTGCCATGTCAAACCTCTAACCCACCATGTCCTAGCAAACCGTTGATTGGCTATGTTACCGCTTTGCTCAGCCCCTCTTATAGCGTTTCTAGTTGCAGGTGAAGATTAAAGGCCGTTCCTTGTTGGAACATTTATTTACTTGTTGGGATATCATTATATTGCTATGTTATCTTAATGCATCTATATACTTGGTAAAGGGTGAAAGGCTCGGCCTCTTGCCTAGTGTTTTGTTCCACTCTTGCCGCCCTAGTTTCCGTCATATCGGTGTTATGTTCCCGGATTTTGCGTTCCTTACGCGGTTCGGTTATAATGGGAACCCCTTGATAGTTCGCCTTGATTAAAGCTTTTCCAGCAATGCCCAACCTTGGTTTTACCATTTGCCACCTAGCCTTTTCTTTCCCTTGGGTTCTGCAGACTCAAGGGTCATCATTATTTTAACCCCCCGGGGCCAGTGCTCCTCTGAGTGTTGGTCCACCTGTCAGCTGCCGGTGGCCACCAGGGGCAACTCTGGGCTGGCCTACCCGTACCTAAGACAATCTGAGTGTGCCCTGAGAAAGAGATATGTGCAGCTCCTATCAGGATTTGTCGGCACATTCGGGCGGTGTTGCTGGTCTTGTTTTAACCTGTCAAAGTGTCTTGAATAACCGAGATACCAAGTCTGATCGGAACGTCTTGGGAGGAAGTCTATTCCTTCGTTGACCGTGAGAGCTTGTCATGGGCTAAGTTGGGACTCCCCTGCAGGGATTTGAACTTTCGAAAGTCGTGCCTGCGGTTATGGGCAGATGGGAATTTGTTAATGTCCGGTTGTAGATAACTTGAACCTTAACTTAATTAAAATGAATCAACTGAGTGTGTTACCGTGATGGCCTCTTCTCGGCGGAGTCCGAGAAGTGGACACGGTGTTGGAGTAATGTTTGCGCAGGTTGCTCTCTAGTTTCTCGCTCGCGCTTTGCCTCCTCTTCTCGCTCTCTTTTGCGAATAAGTTAGCCACCATATTTGCTAGTCGCTTGCTGCAGCTCCACATATTTACCTTGCCTTACCTATAAGCTTAAATAGTCTTGATCGCGAGGGTGCGAGATTGCTGAGTCCCTGTGGCTCACGGATTACTATTACACCAGATGCAGGGCCTGATGATTCCGCTCCAGGAGACGCGTTTGAGCTCAAGTGGGAGTTCGACGAAGACTCTCAACGTTACTATGTTTCCTTTCCTGATGATCAGTAGTGGTGCCCAGTTGGGGGTGATCGGGACCGTGTCGCTTGTTGGGTTATCTTTTATTTTGGCGCCGTAGTCGGGCCATGAGTGTTTGGATGATGTAATGTTATTTATGTACTTGATTGACGTGGCGAGTGTAAGCCAACTATGTTATCTCCCCTTTATTATTTATATTACATGGGATGTTGTGAAGATTGCCTAACTTGCGACATATGCCTTCAATGCGATTATGTCTCTAAGCCGTGCCTCGACACGTGGGAGCTATAGTCGCATCGAGGGTGTTACAAGTTGGTAATTAGAGCCTTCCCCGACCTTAGGAGCCCCATTGCTTGATCGTTTTTAGCAGCCGAGTTGTGTCTAGAAAAATGTTTTGAGTCATTTAGGAATTATATATCGGAGAGTTTAGGAATTCTTTTTACTTCCCAGTCTCCTCATCGCTCTGGTAAGGCATCCTGACGTAGAGTTTTGACTCTTCTCTTCTCAAATTTCACTAAAAAAATTTAGGATCACGCGGGTATCTTGGAATCGTTCCGTTGGTTTTATGATGAGAACATTGTCTTGGTGCCTCCTGTCAGGGGTTTTGTGGAAGTGTCCCGGGGAGTTGAGCTCTGAGGTGTTGTCGTCATAATTTTATCGTTGCAATTCTGGAATACCTGAGTTTAGTATGCCGACATCGAAAATCTCTTTTATGCAGTTCGTTGGTGAGATAACCTCGACGCCACCCAGTACTGGGGCGGGAGTTCGGGAGTATCGCCATAACTTGTATAATGGATGCTTTTCGAAGGTTGAGGTAGATGGTTTCTGAAGGTTTCTTGGTTATGTGTTGAAGGATGGATACAGCTGGATGTAGATTTGCTAGTTTCGGTGAGATATTATGCTTCCCCTGTATCCCCAACACCTGATTGCATAACCAGAAAGGTTCGGGAGTTTCATAGGTGGGAATTCTTGTAGCTCTAGTTTCTTCTTCCACGGATATTTGGTTTGAGATTGGGATTTCTTACCGAGTATTCGTTCTTGATCCGTACCTTGTTGATTTATTTCTCTACCTTAATTCTACGTGGCTTCTCAATTTATGGATATGTGACCATTTCAAGAGGAATGCATTCGTTCATTTTGTTCGGATGTGAAGACTATATGTTGCAATTTTCATTCTGTTGGATTCAGCTTTAATAATTATCTATCAATGTGCTAATGGTGGTCAACCTCTTCAGGATGGCTCCTCCAACGTGCACGACTCTGAATCCTAATCCGCCACCACCTCCACCTCCTCCGGAGGCATGGCAAGCTGTGATGGCCGCAACCAATGCAAACACACAGTTGATCATGCAAATTCTTCAAGAGCGCAATCAAGGCAACCAAGGGAATCAAGGCAACAATCAAAATCACTTTGCTACACTCAACCAGTTCCTTGCTAACGGGCCAAAGACTTTCCGCAATTGTGTTGAGGCAACTGATGCTGACGATTGGCTTGTGGATCTGTGCGAGCATTTTGAGTGCAGTAACGTTAGGCCTGAGGACTTTGTCAAGTTCGCTTCCTTCCAACTCAAAGATCAAGCTGCAGAATGGTTCCAGCAGTACAAGGATTCCAGGGGTGGACGTGTTATCACTTGGGATGATTTTCGTTGAGATTTCCGAGCTCATCATATTCCCCGGAGCGTGGTTGAAAGCAAGCGTGAGGAATTCCGCAACCTGAAGCAAGGCTCTTTGTCTGTCTATGACTACAACAAGTTGTTTCAGAAGCTCGCCCGCTTTGCCAAGCAGGACGTACCTGATGAGAAGAGCATGATATACCAGTTCAGGGGTGGTCTCAGAGAAGAAATCCAGCTAGCTCTTGTTCTCTTCGAGCCCTTAAGATACGATCAGTTCTACAACATGGCATTGAAGTAAGAGGCTGCTCAGTTGAGGTGTGATGCTTCCAAGAAGCGAGTCAGAGATGTTACTCCTTCTTCCTCTACTCAAGTGGCCAAGCAGCAGAAGTATTGGCTTCCTCCTCCTCCGTTCCGTCAGCCGTATCAGTAGAAGAGCAAAGGTGGAGTGGTTCTTCCCACCCACCCAACCCTGGCTTTCAGAACAAGACTTCGTCTCAAGCTCCAAGATCGAGTGCTCCGTACCACCGTCCGCTTTCAGAGGTTACGTGCAACAAGTGCCAACAGAAGGGTCACTATGCCAACAAGTGTTTCAACCAGAGGCGTCTTCCTCCTCCTCCTCCTGTGAGATCGGCAAGTACAGCTGTAGTCAAGCACAACCCCAAGCACGCCAAGGTCAATTTGATGAATGCAGCCCAGGCAGAGGACTCGTCAGATGTCATCATGGGTAACCTTCCAGTTAACGATATTCCTGCAAAAGTTCTTTTTGACACAGGTGCATCGCATTGTTTCATCTCGAGACCGTTTTCATCTAGGCATGGTTTGGCTTTGCAAATTTTGCCTAGTCCATTAGAAGTTGTATCTCTCGGTAGGCGCATGCATGCTAACTCCATTGCTCCGGATGTTACTATCACCTTGGGTGACTACAAGTTTCTGGCTTCTCCTATGGTTCTTGGTAACTCGGATATTGATCTTATTCTCGGAATGGATTGGCTTTCTAAGCACAAGGCTCAGCTTGATTGTGCAGCCAGGCAGATTCAATTGACTCATTCGTCTGAGGATGTAATTGTCTTTGCTGCTCGTGATGATACCATCCGTCTGTTTTCTCTCAATGAGAAGGGTGAACTGGATGCTATCTCGTAGATTCCAGTCGTTTGTGAATATCAAGACATCTTTCCAGAAGAGCTTCCAGGAATGCCTCCGCACCGGCCAGTTGAATTCGTTATTGATCTTGATCCCGGCACGGAACCTGTGTGCAAGCGTCCTTACAAGCTCGGTCCAGAAGAGTTGAAGGAGCTGAAGAAGCAACTCGATATTCAAGAGAAAATGGGTCTCATCAGGCCTAGTTCTTCTCCGTGGGGTTGTGGTATTCTTTTTGTGAAGAACAAGGATGGAACGGACCGACTTTGTGTTGATTACCGTCCATTGAACAAGAAGACCATCAAGAACAAATACCCACTTCCCAACATCAACGAGCTGTTCGAACAACTCAAAGGTGCCCAAGTATTCTCCAAGCTTGATCTCCGTATGGGTTATCATCAGATTGGAATCCGTGAGCAACATATTCCCAAGACGGCTTTCAGAACAAGCTATGGTTCATATGAATACACTGTCATGTCTTTTGGCCTCGTCAACGCTCCTCCGACTTTCTCTCGCATGATGAACTTCATCTTCAACGCCTACACCAATGACTTCGTTTTGGTCTATCTTGACGACATTCTGGTTTTCTCGAAGAACAAGGAAGATCATGCCAAGCACTTGCGTTTGGTGCTCGATAAGCTCAAAGTACACCAGTTCTACGCCAAGTTCTCCAAGTGTGAATTTTGGCTCGATGAGGTTCTTTATCTTGGTCATATCATCTCTGCCAAGGGCATTGCCGTGAATCCTGAGAAGGTGTCCGCAATTGTGAATTGGGAACCTCCTCAGAACGTGAAGCAACTCCGTAGCTTCCTCGGTCTCGCAAGCTATTGCCGAAGATTCGTTGAAAACTTTTCTAAGATCGCGAAGCCTCTCTCTAATCTTCTCCAAAAGCACGTCAAGTACGTTTGGTCTCCGGAGTGTGACATTGCTTTCAACACTTTGAAAGAGAAATTGATCACTGCTCCAGTTTTGACTCTGCCTGATGAATCCAAGCCGTACGAGGTCTTTTGTGATGCCTCTCTCCAAGGTCTTGGCGCAGTATTGATGCAAGAGAAGAAAGTTGTTGCTTATACCTCTCGCCAGTTGAAGCCTAATGAGAAGAACTACCCCACTCATGATCTCGAGTTGGCGGCAGTTGTGCATGCTCTTTTGACTTGGAGACATCTTCTATTGGGAAGAAAAGTGGACATTTTCACTGATCACAAGAGTCTCAAGTACATCTTCACTCCGCCTAATCTCAACCTCAGGCAAACTCGATGGGTCGAAATGATTCAAGAGTATAATCCGAGTATCGAGTATACTCCAGGCAAGGCCAATGTGATTGCTGACGCATTGAGCAGAAAGGCTTACTGCAACAGTCTGATTCTCAAGCCTTATCAACCCGAGCTTTGTGAAGCTTTCCGCAAACTTAATTTGCAAGTTGTTCCTCAAGGTTTCCTCGCCAACCTTCAAGTCTCTCCTACCTTGGAAGACCAGATTCGCCAAGCCCAGCTTCTTGATGCTATGGTGAAAAAGGTGAAGATTGGGATTGCCAAGAGTCAACCCAAGTATAAGTGCTACCGCCTTGATGACAAGGACACTCTCTTCTTCGAGGATCATATTGTTGTACCCAAAGGTGACCTCCGTAAAGTGATCTTGAACGAGGCTCACAATTCTCTCCTCTCCATCCACCCTGGGAGCACGAAGATGTATCAGGACCTTAAGCAAGCTTATTGGTGGACTCGAATGAAGCGCGAGATTGCTCAATTCGTGAATGAATGTGATGTCTGCAGAAGAGTGAAGGCAGAACACCAAAGGCCAACAGGTCTCCTCCAACCTCTTGCCATTCCAGAATGGAAGTTTGACCGCATTGAGATGGACTTCCTAACTAGGTTTCCAAAGTCCAAACGTGGCAATGATGCTATATTCGTTGTCATTGATAAACTCACTAAAGTGGCTCACTTTCTGCCTATCAAAGAGTCAATCATTGCAGCTCATTTGGCGGAACTCTATACCTCTCGAATTGTCTATCTACACAGTATTCCACAAGTGATCTCTTCAGACTGTGGCAGCATCTTTACATCCAAGTTTTGGGATTCTTTTCAGAAGGCCATGGGCACCAACATCCGCTTCAGCACAACTTTCCATCCTCAAACTAGCGGTCAAGTCGAGCATGTCAACCAGATTCTTGAAGATATGCTCAGGGCTTGTGTGATTTCCTTCGGCATGAAGTGGGAGGATTGTCTTCCTTATGCTGAATTCTCCTACAACAACAGTTTTCAAGCAAGTTCGGGCAAGGCCCCATTTGAAATTCTATATGGCAGGAAGTGCCGTACCCCTCTAAACTGGTCTGAAACCGATGAACGTCAGCTTTTGGGTAATGACTTAATCACAGAGGCAGAGGAAATGTGCAAAGTCATTCGTGATAACCTCAAAGCAGCCCAATCCCGCTAGAAGAGCTACTATGATAGTAAGCACCGTGATTTGGCTTTCGAGATCGGAGATCATGTTTACCTCCGCGTCTCTCCTATGAAAGGTACTCGTTGCTTCGGTATCAAAGGGAAGCTTGCCCCCAGATACGTGGGACCCTTCAAGATTGTCAGCAAGAGAGGCGACCTCGCCTATCAACTCGAGCTTCCTTCAAACTTTGCAAATGTTCATGACGTGTTCCATGTCTCTCAGCTTCGAAAGTGCTTCAAGACTCCTGACCGCACCGTCAACTTCGAGGACATTGAGCTCCAAGGAGATCTCTCATATCGTGAGCACCCAGTTGCTATTGTTGAAGAGACTGAACGCAAGACTCGCAACAAGTCAATCAAATTTCTCAAAGTCAAGTGGTCACACCATTCCGACCGTGAAGCTACCTGGGAATGCGAGGATCACCTCCGTTCTAAGTACCCAGTGTCCTTTTAGTCCTAGATCTCGGGAGGATATCCTTTCGTAGTGGTGGAGTGTTGTAACACTCCGGATGTAACTTTCCCAATTTGTACTCCAACTCTTGCTGTTTCGGCGTGAAGTTATTTTATTTTCTCGGGTTCGGATTTTTTTCTCCGTGTGTTGTTATCATTGTCATGCATCTCATATCATGTCATCATGTGCATTACATTTGCATACGTGTTTATCTCATGCATTCGAGCATTTTCCCCGTTGTCCGTTTTGCATTCCAGCGCTTCGTTCTCCTCTGGTGGTCATTTCTAGCTTTCTTTGTGTGTGGGGATTAAACATTTCCGGATTGGACCTAGACTTGCCAAGTGGACTTGGTTTACTACCGGTAGACCGCCTGTCAAGTTTCGTATCATTTGGACTTTGTTTGATACTCCAACGGTTAACCGAGGGACCGAAAAGGCCTCGTGTGTGTTGCAGCCCAACACCCCTCCAATTTGGCCCAAAACCCATCTAAACCTTCTCCGTCATCTAGAGCGTTTGATCACGATCGCGTGGCCGCAAACCGCACCTCATTTGGACTCTCCTAGCTCCCTCTACCTCTATTTAAAGTCCCCTCCCGAAATTTTCGGATCTCTCCACCCCTAACCCTAAAAATATCTCCTCCGCCGCCGCCGGACACGTCCGGACGGAGCGGACGTGCCCGCTCGCCGCCACCGACCAACCGCGCGGGGCCACGTGGCACCCCGGCGCCCAACCGCGCGGGGCCACGT